>NW_024732839.1:57500-115000 GCF_018991925.1 Homarus americanus
CCCCACACACACACAACACTTCTACACAACACTGAACACCCCCACACACAAAAACACCCCCCACACACAAAACACCCCCCACACACACACCACCCTCCCTCCCCCCCACACACACAACCTCCCTCCCCCCACACACACAAATCATCTCCCTCCTCCCCCACACACACATCCACCCCCTCCCCCCCACACACACACACCACCTCCTCTCCCCCACACACACAACCACCTCCTCCCTCCCCCCACACACACACCACCCTCCCTCCCCCCCCACACACACAACCCCCACACACACAAACATCCTCCCCACACAAAAACACTCAACTCCACCCCACACGTCAATTAAACCTCTGCCACACACACACACCAAGGTAAAGCTCAGCAGAGGGAGGAATGGTTTCCAGATAATCCATACAGGTAAGGCTCTTCAAACTGTGTTTTGATTGCAGAAAAGCTTTGTTGTGAGTTTGGTAAAAAAAAAAAGTACTATAGTTTGCCGCCAATAAAACATGGGATTTTTAAAGGCGTGTTTGGGTAGAACGAGTCGAGCCAGCGGTGTGTGTGTGTGTGTGTGTGTGTGTGTGTTTGTGTTTTATTTAGCTTATGTGTATACGTTTCTGAGTGTAAGTACAGGATATTTATGTGTATATGATATGTTGTTATGTATGTATGTATGTATGTATGTATGTATGTATGTATGTCCAGTGTATGTATGTATGTCGCGGATGATAATTTAAAACCATCTTAAAAAAACAAGTGTCGCCATTATTGTCACTGTGTAGGTGTAGGTGTTGACTGTGTAAACAAGTGTGTCCCTGGCTGTAATGAGAGGTGTTGGTGTGTCTTGGTCGAGTGAGTGTTTTCTGAGTGGGAGGGAGAGTGGGGGTAAAAGAAATGAATGAGGGGAGGGGGAAGGGAGGAGGGGGTAGAAAGAGAGGGAGGGGTAGAAAGGGAGGGGGAGGGAGAGGTAGAAGAAAGTTGAGAGGGAGGAGAGTGGATGTAAAGGGAGTAAGTGAGAGGTGAGAGTAATGGTGGGTAAGATTGAGGGTGAGAGGGAGGAAGAGAGGGAGAGAGAGAGAGGATGAGAGTGTTAAACAAAGGAGGAGAAGAGGGAGGGAGGGAGAGAAGATGGAGGAGAACAGATGAGATAGCAAGATAAAGAGAGAGAGGGGGGGTAGAAAGATATGTGAGAGGGAAGGAGAGTTATAAGAGAGAGGGAGGGAGGAATAGATAGATAGATAGATAGATAAACTAGAAAGAATATGTGAGAGAGAGAGAGAGAGAAAGAGAGAGAACAATGGCGTATACACAGAACAGGAAAGAGAGAGTGAGAGAGTGAGAGAGCCAGTTCATGAATTATGTGTGTTGCTGAAATTATGAAAGTCGAAATTTGTACCGACGTCTGGTTTTGTGTTGCTTCCCTGTGTGTTGCGTTGTGATGGTGGGTGGTGGTGGAGTTATTGTGTTGCCCCGTGTGTGTGTGTGTGTGTGTTGCGCCAGGTGTTGCATTGGTGATGGTAAGTGGTGGTGTATGATAGTTATTGCGTTACCGCCCGTGTATGTGTTGCGTTGTGTTGTGTTGCGCCAGGTGGGTGATAGACTTATTGTGTTACTTCCCGTGTGTGGTGTTGTGTATAAGGTGTTGTGTTGCGTCGTGTGTGTTAGTCCGTGATATATATATTTTGAGTGTTACTAAGGCATTACTCCTGTGTGTTGCTGTAGGTACATATTATACCCGGTTTGTGTTGCTGTCAGGGTGTTTCTGTACTCTATTGTGTAAGTGTGTTGTCCATAAGTACTGTGTTACGTTCATACGGCATCATTTCATGGACGTATTATTGGTAATATTTGTTTGTGTGTATATATGTATGTATGAGTGGTTTTGTATATATGTGTGTGTGTGAGTGTATGTATGTGCGTATGTATGTATGTATGTATGTATGTATGTATGTATGTGTATGCGTGTGTCTGAGATAATTAAATTGTAAAATGTTGGTGGATGGGATTAAAATATTCTTTTTTCATATATTTTTTTTCTTCTCAATTTTATACAGTATAGTTTTTTTTTTTAATTCCTTTGGTTTATTTATTTAAAAATTTTCGTCTCTCTACACTATATTGTTTTTACCTCCCGACATCCAAAAATAAAAATGATTTTAATTATGAGAACCAAATCGGACCATTATGGGGAGAGAGAGAGGGGGGTAGGGTCATGTTACACCACAGCTCTCTCTCTCTCTCTCTCTCTCTCTGAGTTTATGTGTATGGTGTATGTGTGTTTGCATGTATTTTTGTTTGTGTGTGTGTATATTCGTGTATGTGTTGTATGAAAAGGGCTCCACGATTTAGGCAAGATGAGAGAAAGAGAGAGAGAGAGAGTTAAAGGAAGAGAGAGAGAATAAACATAGATAGAAAATGAAGATAGAGAGAGAGAGAGTATCACACCTCCTCCTCCTCACATGTTCCCAGACTCAGGTAAATCCTCTTCGGAGATAAGACTCTGGAACGCGGACCAGGCCCACCACCTCCTGCAGGCCACTGCAGGCCCTCCTCCTGCAGGCCCCCCCTCCTGCTACAGGCCCTCCTACCACCCACCTCCACTCTGCAGGCCCCACCCCCACCACCTCACCACTATCCTGGGCAGGCCCACCCACCCAGGCCCACCTGCACCACAGGGCACCACCCTCCTGCAGGCCCCACCCCCACCCACCACCCTGCAGGCCCCACCACCACCCCACCACTCCTCAGGCCCCACCCTCCTGGGCCCACCCCACCACTACCAGGCCCCACCACCACCTCCTGCAGGCCCCACCCTCCTGCAGGCCCCCACCCTTCTCCTACAGGTACCACCACCCTCCTACAGGTACCGTGTAGAAGAAGAACCTTGAGCCTAAGTCGCTGTGTACGATATTACACACACACACAAACAGTCTAGTGTGTGTGTGTGTGTGTGTTCGTCCAGGTAAGAGTGTAAGTGAGATGAAGAATAAACGAGGCACAGGGACAGATGGTTAAACAGGAGGGAGATGATGGGAGTGACAGATAAATGAAGGAGAAAGGAAGAGAGATAAGGATGAATAAAAAGAAGAATGGGGGAAGAAATAAACAAATCAGGGAAATAGAAAAGAAACAGAATAGGGGATCCAATTATGAAGTCAGTAAGAATAGGGAAGATAGAGACAATAAGAAAGGGATACGAACATAAGGAAGATAAATATAGATTAATAAAAAAGGGGCAAAAGAGAAGAGATGGATAAAGAGAAAAGGCAAGAACAGGTAGTGAAAGGGAAGAAGGAAAACAACAAAAGAGGAAGAGGGGGAAAAAAGGTGATAAATAACGAATAAAAGGCAGAGAGATAAAGAGGAGGGGTAGAGGGGGGTAGAGGTGAGGTAATCAGGTGAGAGGTGAGGAGAAGGGAGATAATTAAGTTAAGGAAGTCTTTTAACAGGCCCAGGTAACGCCAGGTATGTTCCTCCCTTGTAATCTCGACCTCTTTCGACCCCCAACGACCAGATTCGACCTAAATTCGACCTGATTGATGATAAGACTCCACTTAATTCGACCTAAATTCGACTCGATGATCAAAACAAAACACTTTAGTTGATATAATAAAAAGTCTCTCTCTCTCTCTCTCTCTCTCTCTCTCTCTCTCTCTCTCTCTGGGTCCGCCTTCTATTTCCTGTCTGCGCTTATCTGATCTCTCTCTATCAAACCCATTCTGACTTCCTTTTCCTTCTGTTCTTACTTTCTTTCTTTCTTTCTTTCTTTCTTTTTCTTTATCTGGTTTGACGTTTAATCTCTCTCTCTCTCTCTCTCTCTCTCTCTCTCTCTCTCTCTCTCTCTCTCTCTCTCTCTCTCGCTCGCTCTCTCTCTCTCTCTCGCTCTCTCTCTCTCTCTCTCTCTCTCTCTCTCTCTCTCTCTCTCTCTCTCTCTCTCTCTCTCTCTCTCTCTCTCTCTCTCTCTCTCTCTTGCGGGGTCCGCCACCCTTCTATTTCCTGTCTGCGCTTATCGATCTCTCTATCAAACTTCAAACACACTTTTCTATTTTCTGTTCTTCTTTTCTTTTCTTTCTTTCTTTCTTTCTTTCTTTCTTTATCGGTTTGACTTCGTTTAATCTCTCTCTCTCTCTCTCTCTCTCTCTCTCTCTCTCTCTCTCTCCTCTCTCTCCTCTCTCTCTCACGGTTCATCTAGGCTGGCATCATGGAGGGTGAGTGCCAAGGGGGGTGCCAGATTGCTAGTGCCACGGTGTTTTTTTTTTGTATGTAATCCTCAGATATTAAATTCCAGCCTCCTGCATCACGCACATACACGTTCACATGCATACACACACACACACACCCACACACACATAGGTTCTACACATACGTACAGTACATAATTAGTTGAATTTGCATATATACTCATACATAGGACCTATACATACATGCACGTTGGACTTATAAACATACATCCATACATACATGCAGTATATTCACATATATGTATACATACAAATACGTACATGCACACACCTAGGGTCTACACATGTAAACATACAGACACTTATAAACATACACATTGGGCCAACATGCATACATGGTCATACATACACATACGTTCATACAAACACACTAACACGTCCATACACTCCATACATACATACATACATACATACATACATACATACATACATACATACATACATACATACATATATGCAAATGAAAACCTTGTATAATTGTTATAAGATGCAGTGTAAAATGTCTTGACCCTTTGAGTACGATGAATTAACCCCTTCACTATGATGACTTAACCCCTTCAGTACGATGAATTAACCCCTTCTCTACGATGACTTAACCCCTTCAGTACGATGAATTAACCCTTCACTACGATGATAACCCCTTCTTTACGATGACTTAACCCCTTCACTACGATGACTTAACCCCTTCACTATGATGACTTAACCCCTTGAATACGATGATTTAACCCCTTGAATACGATGACTTAACCCCTTCACTATGATGACTTAACCCCTTCACTACGATGACTTAACCCCTTCACTACGATGACTTAACCCCTTCACTATGATGACTTAACCCCCCTAACCTATATTACGAATTATATAATAGGTATAATCCTCACTCATAGATTATACGTAATTATAGTCCCTGGTATAATTGGTGTTCATGGGAGATTAACAGTGGTGTGTATAATCAGTGTTGTATAATCGTGGGGTGTGGTTATATATAGGACTAAAACCGGATTATGTTATAGATATGATAGAATCGTGTCATTATTCCGTGTGTGTGTGTGTGTGTGTGTGTGTGTGTGTGTGAAAGGAAGTTGGAAAGATAGTACAAAGGAGGTTAAAGAGAGAGAATATGAAGAGAGAGAGAGAGAGAGAGAGAGAGAGAGAGAGAGAGAGAGAGAGAGAGAGAGAGAGAGAGAGCCAATATTGAGAAGGCATTGAGGGAATTTAGGGAAATGCATGAGGGGGGGGAAGAGGGAGGAGGGAGGTGGGAGGGGTGGAGGAAGAGAAGAAGAGAAATGAAAGGAGAGGAAGAGCAAGAGGAAATGAGAGAGAGAGAGAGAGAGAGAGAGAGAGAATAATATAGATAGAGAGAGAGAGAATAATAAAGATAGAGAGAGAGAATAATAAAGATAGAGAGAGAGAATAATAAAGGTAGAGAGAAAGAGAGAGAGTGACCCAGAAATAACACGGCGAACACCTACCTATAAAACCATCGATCATATTAAACTTTAAATAATAATTGGGATTGTTCAGAGTGGCGTTAATCCCTCGCTGGGTGGGGGGTAGAGGGGGGAAGGGGGTGTAGAGGGGGGTAAGGGGGGTGTAGAGGGGGTTAAGGGGGGGATTTACCCACCCATTCCATCCTAGCTGTTTGAGATGGATAATGGTAAGGAGGGAGGAAAAGGATTAACCTGGGGATCCCAATTAATTCCCAGCCAGGATTTTAAAGCAGGTAGTGAGAGGGGAGGGAGGAGAGGGGAGGGGAGGGGAAGGGAAGGGAAGGAGGCCGCTTAAAGTAGGATGGATAGGAACTGGGGAAGCTTTTAAGTGGCCAACTCTGGGGTATGGAAGTGGCCCACTGTGGTAGGTAGGTGGCCCACTGTGGAAGGGTGGTGGCTAATGTAGTACTGGGGTGGCGAATTCAGTAGGGTGGTGGTGGTGGTGGTGGGCCATTGAGGTAACGAAGTGGCCATTGAGGTTAGGAAGTGGCCATTGTGGTGGGAAGGGGACCACTGTGGTAGGGAGGTGGCCCACTGTGGTAGGGACGTGGTACGGAGGCTCTTCAATCACAAGACCATTAGGAGCAAGGGTGAGTGATGTGTACAAGGTGATAACTCTCTCTCTCTCTCTCTCTCTCTCTCTCTCTCTCTCTCTCTCTTCCTCCTCTCCTTCTCTCCCTCCTTCCTTCCTTCCTCTTCCTTCTCTAATACTACTGAAGGTAGTGGACAGTAGGATGAAGGAGTCTCGATTAGTCTCCCCCTCCTTCCCCCTCCTTCCCTCCCCTTCCCTCCCCCTTCCTCCCCCCTCCCCACCTCACCCAGCGGCCGGTATTAACAGCTCCGTCGCTCTCAAGTGGGTTAGGGCGATTGACTTGGACCCCAGAAGTTGATTAGTGGAAATGAAATTGTGGGTCAATATTGAGTAAGGGGTGGGGTGTGTGGGGTGGGGGGTGTGGGTGGGGAAGGAGTGGGTGGGTGATGAAGTGTTGGGTGTATTTTAATAGATAGATTGATTGTTTGATGGATAGATCTTTAACCAGTTATTCTAATATATATTTTTTTAATTTATGTTGAATCAGAATTATGTAAATAAAGTTCACACACACACACACACACAGAAATATTAAATCATGGTTATGTACAGTGTATGTATGTATGTATGTATGTATGTATGTATGTATGTATGTATGTAGTGTTCAGTATTCAGGCCAGTTATATTTATAATTCACTGGAAAACCTTTTGACGTATCATGTTCATATCTGCCCATGGTGTTCCTCCCTCCTCCTCCCTCCCTCCTCCTCTCCCTCCCTTCCTCCCTCCTCCTCCCTCCCTCCTTCCTCCTCCCTCCCTCCCTCCCTCCTCCCTCCCTCCCTCCTTCCTCCATCCCTCCTCCCCCCTCCCTCCTCCTCTCCCTCCTCCTCTCCCTTCCTCATCCTCCTCCTCCTCCCTCCCTCCCTCCCTCCCTCCTCCCTCCTCCCTCCCTCCTCCCTCCCTCCTCCTCCTCTCCCTCCCTCCTCTCCCTCCCTCCCTCCCTCCCTCCCTCCCTCCTCCCTCCCTCCTCCCTCCTCTCCCTCCCCCTTCCTCCATCCCTCCCTCCCTCCCTCCCTCCCTCCTCCCTCCCCCGTAACTCCTTTGATGACGGTGTGGGCCGCCCTCCCTCCTCCTCTCCCTCCTCCTCTCCTCCTTCCTCCATCCCTCCTCTCCTCCCCTCCTCCTCTCCCTCCTTCCTCCATCCCTCCCTCCCTCCCTCCTCCCTCCCTCCTCCTCCCTCCCTCCCTCCCCGCCTTCCCCTTTGATGACGGTGTGGGCCGCCCCTCCCTCCCCGCCTCCAACATTTAAGTAATTAATTGATAAATGGGTTTTTTATGTCGCTGGTATGAATACAAGATGGAAATTGTTGTAGTGTTTATATTTTATTTATTTATTTTTGGATTATTATTATTATTGAATTATTATTATTATTATTATTATTATTATTATTATTATTATTAAAGTTTTTAATGATATAACAACAACAACGACAACAATAATAATAATAATAATAATAATAATAATAATAATAATAAACACTGTAACACAACCAAGCGTATCTGGTTAGGTTAGGTTAGCATTAGGGTGGTTAATCTTCAGGTGAAATAAGCTGGGGTGTTGATTCTTCAGGTGATCCATACACCCTACCAGTCTTTACCAGCTGATGGGCTACAGGTGGGAGGTAAGGCCCCATGGAACTGCCAGTCATCCCACTACAAATTTTCTTAAAACAGGTTGGAGTTGTTGATGAATCGGGGAGAGGTTAAGAGTGGCTAATAAATTTAATAAGATATCATGGTATTAAGATATCATGTTTTGTGTGTTGTCATGGTAGTAATGTATCATGGTAGCAGCAGGCCCCAGGAGGTGTTATCATGGTAGTAAGATATCATGTTAGTAATGTATCATGGTAGTAAGATATCATGTTAGTAATGTATCATGGTAGTAAGATATCATGGTAGTAATGTATCAAGGTAGCAGCAGGCCCCAGGGAGGGTGTTATCATGCTAGTAAGATATCATGGTAGTAATGTATCATGGTAGTAAGATATCATGGTAGTATTGTATCATGGTAGTAAGATATCATGGTAGTAAGATATCATGGTAGTATTGTATCATGGTAGTAAGATATCATGGTAGTATTGTATCATGGTAGTAAATATCATGGTAGTAATGTATCATGGTAGCAGCAGGCCCCAGGAGGGTATTATCATAGTAGTAAGATATCATGGTAGTAATGTATCATGGTAGCAGCAGGCCCCCAGGAGGGTGTTATCATGGTAGTAAGATATCATGGTAGTAATGTATCATGGTAGCAGCAGGCCCCAGGGAGGTGTTATCATGGTAGTAAGATATCATGGTAGTAATGTATC
This sequence comes from Homarus americanus, assembly GCF_018991925.1. Classification (NCBI taxonomy): domain Eukaryota; kingdom Metazoa; phylum Arthropoda; class Malacostraca; order Decapoda; family Nephropidae; genus Homarus; species Homarus americanus. Next base: position 66,132 of record NW_024732839.1, read on the forward strand.
ATGGTAGCAGCAGGCCCCAGGGAGGGTGTTATCATATAGTAGTAAGATATCATGGTAGTAATGTATCATGGTAGCAGCAGGCTAGGAAGGGTGTTATCATAGTAAAAGATATCATGGTAGTATGTATCATGGAAGCAGCAAGGCCCAGGAGGGTGTTATCATGGTAGTAAGATATCATGGCAGTAATGCATCATGGTAGCAACAGGCCCCAGGGAGGGTGTTATCATATAGTAGTAAGTATCATGGTAGTAATGTATCATAGGCGACCAAGGGAGGGTGTTATCATGGTAGTAAGATATCATGGTAGTAATGTATATGGTAGCAGCAGGCCCCAGGGGGTGTTATCATGGTAGTAAGATATCATGGTAGTAATGTATCATGGTAGCAGCAGGCCCCAGGAGGGTGTTATCATAGTAGTAGATATCATGGTAGTAATGTATCATGGTAGCAACCCAGGAAGGTGTTATCATATTAAGATATCATGTAGTAAAATATCATGAGCAGCACCCAGGGAGGTGTTATCATGGTAGTAAGATATCATGGTAATGTATCATGGTAGCAGGCCCCAGGGAGGGATGTTATCATAGTAGTAAGATATCATGGTAGTAATGTATCATGGTAGCAGCAGGCCCCAGGAAGGGTGTTATCATAGTAGTAGATATCATGGTAGTAATGTATCATGGTAGCAGCAGGCCCAGGAGGGTGTTATCATAGTAGTAAGATATCATGGTAGTAATGTATCATGGTAGCAGCAGGCCCCAGGGAGGTGTTATCATGGTAGTAAGATATCATGGTAGTAATGTATCATGGTAGCAGCAGGCCCCAGGGAGGTGTTATCATAGTAGTAAGATATCATGGTAGTAATGTATCATGGTAGCAGCAGGCCAGGGAAGGTGTTATCATAGTAGTAAGATATCATGGTAGTAATGTATCATGGTAGCAGGCCCCAGGGAGGGTGTTATCATGGTAGTAAGATATCATGGTAGTAATGTATCATGGTAGCAGCAGGCCCCAGGGAGGGTGTTATCATAGTAGTAGATATCATGGTAGTAATGTATCATGGTAGCAGCAGGCCCCAGGAAGGGTGTTATCATAGTAGTAAGATATCATGGTAGTAATGTATCATGAGCAGCAGGCCCCAGGGAGGGTGTTATCATGGTAGTAAGATATCATGGTAGTAATGCATCATGGTAGCAACAGGCCCAGGAGGGTGTTATCATAGTAGTAAGATATCATGGTAGTAATGTATCATGGAAGCAGCAGGCCCCAGGGAGGGTGTTATCATGGTAGTAAGATATCATGGTAGTAATGTATCATGGTAGCAGCAGGCCCCAGGGGTGTTAATCCAGTTGGAAGGCTCCGTCGGCTTTGAAAAATACGCTTATTAAATTTCCTAAACATGCACTACTTGGTATTCCTTCCTTACTTAATTCCTTCCTCACTTCCTTATTTCTTTCTTTGATTCCTTCCTTATTTCCCTGATTTTTTCTTCCTTCCTTCCTTACTTCTTCCTTCTCTTGTCCTTACTTATGCCGTTCTCTCTCTCTCTCTCTCTCTCTCTCTCTCTCTTCCATCTTACACCATCTGGCCATAATCCTCCTCCTCTTCTCCTCCTCCTCCTCCTCCTCCTCCTTCTTAACCCCTCGTTGTCTCACCTTTATTTCATTTTCCTTGTAATTCCTCTTTTATCTTTATTTTCTTCATTATTCTCTTCTTTCATGTCGTGACTTGCTATTCTTACGTGTCCGTGTCTCTGTTAATTGATTTATTGTCTCTTTATCTTGTTTTTTCCTTCGTTCTTTTTTTGTTTATTTGTCTAGTTTTTGTTTCTTTTGTTTTGTTTATATTTTTGTTTATTTCTATTCCTCCGTTTATTTATTTTACTCCGTTCTTGAGTCTTTATCGCTTTTATTTATTATTTAATCCTCTCTCCTCTCCTCTCACCACCTGCATGAGAATGTTCTTTTCGGGGAGGTCGACGGTGAAGCCACACAACACAATAGCGAGGAAGAGCTTCTCTTCTGGCCACGACTCAGGGGCTCTGCTGGCTGCCTCTATCCCCCTCCCTCTTGTCTGCTGGCTGGCCCTCCTGCTTCTCTATGTCTGCTGGCCGGCTCTTGTTCCTTCCTTTTCTTGTCTGCTGGCTGATTTTCCCTCCTCCTTCCTCCCTCTTCCCTCCCTCCTGTTTGACCTTCCTCCTTACTATGTCGCTCTCTGCCCTACCCTCTCTCTGCTGGCTGTGACTCTCCTTCCCTGTCTGCTTGCCTGACCTCCCTCCTCCCTCCCGTCTGTCTGCTGTCTGGGCTTTCCCTCTGTGTGTCTGCTGTCTCCCTCCCTCCCTCCCTCTGTCTGCCGTTTCTGCTGACTGTCTCCTACTACCAACCCACCCACCCACCTCCCAGCTGCAGTAGTGAGGGAGGCAGTGGGGGTGTGGTGAAGGGACTGTCTGCTGGTGGCTGTCTGCTGACCTGTTTGCCTTGTCTGCTCTTGTTGACACTGTTTTAATTTGCTGTTCCCTCTTTCCCTCCTTCCCTCCTCCTCTTCCTTCCTCCTTTTCCTCCTCCTTCCTTATCCCTTGGTGATGGTGGTAGTTGTGGTGGTAGAGAGTGATTGTGGTAGATCCTATTGGCATGACACTATTACAATTACAATTTCTACTACAATCATACCACTTCTAGCCTACCACAACTACCACCAACTCACCCTACTACCATCATCGCAACCATTCACTCTCAATTACTACCGGCACTACAACTATTTCTACCTAATCACCACCACCTCCTCCTCCCAACCACCACCACATCAGTGTTACCAACGGCCATTAGACATCCACTTAATGTGTTCGCATCCCAATATATACCCGAGTCAGCGTTGCCAACTGAGGAGAACCCTTCTCGCTATTGTATGATTATTTGTACCAATTGTTTTCATAGTGTGTGTGTGTGTGTGTGTGTGTGTGTGTGTGTGTGTGTGTGTGTGTGTGTGTGTGGCATTTAGGGTTTGTTGTTTGTTTTTGGATGTTGGTGTATGTATGTATGTATATATAAAACTGTATGTATGTATTCTGTGTGTGTGTGTGTGTGTGTGTGTGTGTGTGTAATAATAATAATAATATAATAATAATAATATAATAATAATAATTAACGGTTTATTGAAAAAGTTTAACAAAAGCCTTCATTAGTGATAGGTGAAGGAACATACAGTGAATACAGATTAATGTAGGTGTTGCAGCAAACTCGTAGTGTAGTAACTCCCTCCCAGATGGTGTTAGGAAGGAGCCTCACGTGGTGTAGTAGCTCCCCTCAGATGGTGTTATGAGGGAGGAGCCTCACGTGGTGTAGTAATTCCTCACAGATGGTGTTATGAGGGACATGTGGTGTAGTAATTCCCTCACAGATGGTGTTATAGAGGACTGGCGTGGTGTAGTAATTCCTCACAGATGGTGTTATGAGGACCTCACGTGGTGTAGTAATTCCCTCACAGATGGTGTTATGAGGACATGTGGTGTAACTCCCTCACAGATGGTGTTATATAGGGACCTCACGTGGTGTAGTCCCTCACAGATGGTGTTATGAGGGACATGTGGTGTAGTAACTCCTCACAGATGGTGTTATAGGGACCTCGTGGTGTAGTAATTCCCTCACAGATGGTGTTATGAGGGACCTCACGTGGTGTAGTAATTCCCTCACAGATGGTGTTATGAGGGACATGTGGTGTAGTAAATCCCTCACAGATGGTGTTATGGACCTCGTGGTGTAGTAATTCCCTCACAGATGGTGTTATGAGGGACATGTGGTGTAGTAATTCCCACAGGGTATGTTATGGGGACCTCACGTGGTGTAGTAATTCCCTCACAGATGGTGTTATGAGGGCCTGACGTGGTGTAGTAATTCCCTCACAGATGGTGTTATATGAGTGAGAGGTTTGGTCTTAGGCCTTCCTATCGTAGACGGATTAACACATCGGTGGATGTTGTTGGGTCTCACGGGGGCCGTTATCACTGGTACCTGGGACCTCACTGTGTGAAGGTTAACTTGGGTACGACTGTTACTGTTGAGTTGTTCTCACTGACTTAAGCACTGTTCACCACTGTTCACCTCTGTTTAACACTGGTTCCGTTCCTTTCCAAAATGAAATTGTAACTTCTGGCGAGAACTTGTTGATATTCCGGTGGGGAGGAGGGTTCAGGGGAGGGTTGGTATGGGCCAACAACAGTTGACCTGGCTGCTCCGGAAGGGCGCCAGGACATCTTGACCCTTCGGTGGTCAGGATGTATGGTGTGTGTGTGTGTGTGGTATTTAGGGTTTGTTGTTTGTTTTTGGATGTTGGTGTATGTATGTATGTATGTAAAACTGTATGTATGTATTCGTGTGTGTGTGTGTGTGTGTGTGTGTGTGTGTCTGTCTGTCTGTCTGTCTGTCTGTCAGTATTGTCAACGCCAGGTTAACAACAGTATTGGATACCTGGATGTTCCATTTTTCCGCTAAGTGACTTTATTGCATTAAGCTAAAGAGACACGCGTGCAGTGTGTGTGTGGGGGGTGGGGGAGGGTTTAGGGTCACACACACACACACACACACACACACACACACACACACACACACAATAATACACCCTCCTTAAATAACCTGTGTAACACCAACTTATACACAGTGTGAGTATATTGATCTTGTGTGTGTGTGTGTGTGTGTGTGTGTGTTTTGAGCTACATCCGGGGTACAGTATACAACACCCTCCTACCCCTCCTACACCCCGACACCCCCTCTCTCTCCCCACTCATTTCCCTCTCCATTTGTTATTCTCTTCACAGTATACAGCAGTTGTTTACCTGGTGGGTCTGTCGTCTGATGGTGGTTGTTCTTCCTTCTGAGTGGTGGTTGTGAGGTGGTTGTAGGGGAATGTAATGGTTGTGTGTGTGGTGGTAGCAGGAGGGTAAATTGGTGGTTTTGTAGGTGAGTGGTGGTTGTTTGCTGGTTGGAGTAAGGTTGTGGTTGTAGTGGTGGTAGTATGGGAAGGTAAGGTTGTGGTTGTGGTGGTGGTAGTAGTATGGGAAGGTAAGGTTGTGGTTGTGAGTGGTGGTAGTAGTATGGGAAGGTAAGGTTGTGGTTGTGGTGGTGGTAGTAGGTATGGGAAGGTAAGGTTGTGGTTGTGGTGGTGGTAGTAGTATGGGAAGGTAGGTTGTGGTTGAATTAGTGGTGAGTAGTATGGGAAGGTAAGGTTGTGGTTGTGAGTGGTGGTAGTATGGGAAGCTAATTTTGTGGTTATGAGTGGTGGTAGTATGGGAAGCTAATTTGTGGTTATGAGTGGTGGTAGTAGTATGGGAAGGTAAGGTTGTGGTTGTGAGTGGTGGTAGTAGTATGGGAAGGTAATTTTGTGGTTATGAGTGGTGGTAGTAGTATGGGAAGGTAAGGTTGTGGTTGTAGGTGTTGTTGCTTGTGTGGTTGTGATCTTGGCAATTTAAAAAGAGCTTCATATGGTAACTTGACTGCTAATATTATATACAACAATTCCAGGATTTTTTTTCCCCCTTACTGGATTTTTCAATTACAGTACTTTTCGAGGTGTAGGGGGGGGGGTTGTTATTGCTCGTTATGCTTGCAATGGCCGTAGTCTTGTTGCTGATAGCGTTAGTAGTGATGCTTGCAATTGCATTAGTTGTTCATAAGGCTGTGCTTGTGTTTGTACAGTAATTGTAGTGTGTTATGTCTAATTGCAGAGTCTTTGTTGGAAGGATTTTTAGGACATGATGATGATGATGATGATGATGATGATGATGATGATGATGATGGGGTGTTATTGATGTGGGGGGGGTGTAACTAGTGATGTTATTTTGCGTTATTGATTAAATCCTACGTTATTGATTTGTTTTCAGCTGTGTTTGTTGTTGTTTGTGTGATTGTTATTGTATTACTAATTATTGTTATTGTGGTTGTTATATTTTTGCCGGAACGATTGTTATCATAGACTTTAATGGTTATTACTGTGTTATTGTTATACTTGTTATTGATGATGTTATTGTTCTTAGATGGATATAGCTGTTATTATTACTACAGTTGTTATTTTCATTGTTATTAAAGTTATTAAAAGTGTTGTTAAATCTCTCTGGTTATTATCATTGTTATTAAAAGTTGTTCTCCATGTTACGAGATATTTTTTAGTTCTGTTCATTGTTTATTGTTCTTGTTCTTCAGGGTGTTATTGCTGTTGTTCTACTCGTGTTGTTCTTGGTTCATGCTGCCTGGAGGAAAAATGGAATGATGAACTGGTGTGTGTGTGTGTGTGTGTGTGTGTGTGTGTGTGTGTGTGTGTGTTGCTCTCCCTTCTCCTCTGCTCCCTCTTTTATCACCCTCCTCACCTTCCCCCTCTCTTTACTTTTGCTTCATCAACACTCGTTTTCAATTCTCTTCCGTTTCCTCCCACTGTTTACTCTGGCCAATTACCGGCGGCCATTTACAGCTGTTTTGTGTTGATTTGGGGATTGACTTGTTACTGTTTGGTGTTGTTATTGTTGTTATTTTTTTGTTATTGTTGATCTTGTTTTAATTATTTTAATTTTTTTAATTTTTTTTATTATTGTTTTTATTATTTTTGTTGTTATTGTTGTTGTTGTTTTTGTTTGTTTACTTACGGTTTGTTTACCTGTAGAGAGCCATTGTTTAGAGTTCCTCCGGGAGAGGTATGTTCCATCCCTCACGCCTCACCACTCCTCCCTCACACCTCACCACTCCTCCCTCACACCTCACCATCCCATCTTCCCTCACACCTCACCACCCTCCTCCCTCACACCTCACCACCTCCCCTACACCTCACCATCCCATCTTCCCTCACACCCACCATCCCATCTTCCCCACACCTCACCACTCTCCCTCACACCTCACCACATCCCATCCTCCTCTCACATCTCACCACTCCTCCTCCTCACACCTCAACACCTCCTCCCTCACACCTCACCACTCCTCCCTCACACCTCACCACTCCTCCCTCACGCCTCACCATCCCATCCGCCCGCATCCTCATCTGTCACCGAACCAATATTGCTTTTTTCAGGTGACTGTGAATGTGTGTGTGTGTGTGTGTGTGTGTGTGTGTGTGGCTGGCTTGCAGGATATGTGGGTGGATGTGGGATTATGGGTGTTTGTGTGGATGTGTGCGGCTGATAAGGTGTGTGTAGGTGTGTTATTGTTCGTATGTGTACCTGTGTATGTGTGTATATTTATGATTACATGTATGGGAATGTCTGTTTCCTCTGCGTGTGTGTACATTTTTTTTTTACACATCTGCCGAGGTCTTAGTATCTTAAGCAATTTACAATGCCCAGATGTGTTATACAAATGTTTACAAAATCCTTCCCTTCTGTGCCAACCAATTTTACAGATTAGGGAAGGCAAGCTTGACAGACAGATTACAACACGCAAATCTGGCGAGGCGAGAAAATCATTGCGGAACAGAAGATAATCAGGTCTCTCTCTCTCTCTTCAACACAATAAGAGGTCCTACATGATCTTAGGTGCTGGAGTCTCCCTTCGCTTAAGAAACAGGAAGGGGGCCATATCCCTGCCTTTGAGGGGGGAACTTCTACCTAATTAAGAAGTTTTAATGTATTGAGATAATATTCAAGTCTTGTGGTGATTGTTTTATAAATTGTCAAAAGTTGAGGGACATTTTTTTTAATGTTTGTCGCTTTTTTTTTTGTGGTCTTGTTTTAACAGTTGAAGTTTAAGGAGTTTTTTTTACACTTTTTATTTTGTTTACATTTTTTTTTTTGGGGGAAGAAATTACAGCCCTCCCCCCTTCCCCTCCCAAAATCCCTCAGGTAAACTTTTATAATTAAGGAAGTTGTCAATGTTGTTATGGTGTTAGAAAACGGGATGTCCGTACCGTACTGTACCTCCATCTTAGGTGTTATAGAAAATGGGGAATTGGACTAATCAAGGTGAGTGATTGATCAAATTTGAGGAACTAGCCTGATTTGATCGACTCAGCTGATCAGTGTGGTTGATCAGTTTATGTTTGATTATTTCGACTAATCAACAAGAACGTGTAGGTTGCCATTAACATCGGAGTTGATCAAGGGATGTGTGTGTGTGTGTGTATGTGTGTGTGTGTGTAGGAGAAAATCCTGGATGGATTTGATTTCAATTATTATAAACCAGTGTGTTCTCTCTCTCTCTCTCTCTCTCTCACTCACTCATAGTGCTTTCTTTAACCTCCTTCCCGCCCCACCTCCTTCCCCCCCTCCCTCCCTCTCTTCTCTTTCCATCCCACCTTTCCCTCGTGTAAGAGAATATGTTTCAAAGGTAGAGCACCCTCCCCTCCCTCTCCCCCTCCCATCCACCCTCTCCCCCTCCTCCCTCCCAGCAGGCAATGCCAGGTCCAGATGACAGGGCGAGAGGGGGGGGGGGCGGGCGGGTGACACTGGAACAAGATTAAAGTGGTAAGATATAGTACAGGATGGTGGCTGACCCCAGGCTGTTGGAGGTTCACCCTGGTCCTCTAGGGTGACAGGCGGTGATAATTTGTCTGTAAAGTTGATGTAGAGTGAAGATGTGTCGGTAGAGGGAGGGAGATTGTAAGAATAAGGTGTCTAGGGTGATTAGAGTGAGTATGAAGGGCTGCCTGAGTGTCTAGGGTGACCAAAAGGTGTAGGATTTTAGGATGAAAGGGGCTTTTACACATGGTCTTAGCTCAGTAGGGTGAGTTTGTATACAGAGGTACTTACTTGGAGGGTGTAGGGTGCCTGGTGGTGGGGGGGGGGGGGCATGCCAGGCTCATTTCCAAATTAAGAACTCCCTTGATCTATCTCTCATCCTCCCTTCCTCTCTCTCTCATCCCTCCTCCCTCCGACAGTAGAGAGTTTAATCTCCCCTTTTCCCTCTTTTTTTCTCCCTCCCTCCCTTTCCTCCCCTGCTTCCTTCCCTCCTCTACAGTAGATTTTATTTTCCTCCTTCCCCGTCTCCCCTACCCTCCTTCCCTCCCCCTCCTCCTTCCCTTCCCCTACCCTCCTGCCTTACCCCCTCCTCTACCTCCCTCCTCCCTACCCTCCTCCCTTCCTACCCTCCTCCCTTCCCTCACTCCCTCCTTCCTCTACCCTCCCTCTTCCCTACCCTCCTCCCTTCTTCCCTACTCCCTCCTCCCTGCCTTACTCCTCCCTTTCCCTCATTCTCCCTCCTTCCCTACCCTCCTCCCTTCCCCTACCCCTCCCTCCCTTCCCTACCCTCCTCCCTTCCCCTTCTCACCCTCCCTTCCCTACCCTCCCTCCTTCCCTACTCCTCCCTCCTTCCCTACCCTCCTCCTTCCCCACTCCTCCTCCCTTCCCTCCTTCCCTACCCTCCTTCCCTACCCTTCTCCCTTCCTCACTCCTCCCCTCCTTCCCTTACCCTCCTCCTTCTTCCCTACCTCCTTCCTCTTCCTCCTCTTCCTTCCCTACCCTCCTCCCTAACCTCCTTCCCTCGGTTCTGTGATACAGGTAACTAATATAGGTAGTTACCCTACAAAAAGACCCCGATATGTAATGTATCACTTAGGTAATGGCGCACCTGTCTAATAGATGGCGTTCCTGGTCCTGTGTGTGTGTGTGTGAGAGAGAGAGAGAGAGAGAGAGAGAGAGAGAGAGAGAGAGAGAGAGCGTTATCCTCACACCAGCTTCATTCCCTGTCCACACACACACACACACACGGTACTAGTGGAATGGATGTCCCAGTCCTAATTGGCCCCAGACTGACCTAATCTAACCATTAAGGTCCGGTCCTAATGGGTGACAACTCTTATGGGGCCACAGCGGTTAGGTTAGGTTAAGGAAGGATAGCATTGGTTTGGTTAGTTTGAATCTGGTTAAGTTAGGTTAGGTTTGACTTGATCAGGATAGGTTAGGTCAGGTCAGATCAGGATAGGTTAGGTCAGGATAACTTAGATTAGGTCAGGTTAGGATAACTTAGATTAGGTCAGGTCAGGTCAGGATAACTTAGGTCAGGTCAGGTCAAGTCAAGACAGTCACGAATTCTCATATAACTGCGACACATTTGACCGACTCTAGTCCCGAGGAAACTGGCAACTGGTGACAAGGAACAGACCAGAACCATCCAGTAAGTCCCAGTTCCCCCCCCCATCTAACTCCCTTACCTCCCTAACCCACCTCCCCTCTTTCCCAACCTACCCCCTTACCTCCCACATCCACCCATTGCCTCCCCACTCCACCCCCTTCCTTCCCCATCTCCACCTCCTCCCCACTCCCTCCCTCTCCCCCACCCCTTCATGTACTGGGGCAGAAGCGTGAGGAAACCAGGATAATCAATAGGACCATACATGTGATACATATACATACATATACATACATACATACAGTATATATATACAGTAATATATATACATAGACAGGTTCCATATCTCTACACAATAACTCATGCCTGAGTCACAAATATAACAGGGCATCTGATCGCTTAAATTACCAAACGCAGATTATGGGCTTATAAAATTCGCCGACGTATGAGAGTGTCGCAGAAAATACTGAATATTTTAATAACCGACGCCGGTGATGGTGGGGGGCGAGGGGAGTGTGATGATGATGGTAATAATAATAATAATAACGGTAAGGATATTTAATAATAATAAAAAAAATAATAAAATAAATTATCAATTATAATAACAATAAAAATACTATTAAAAACTCACAATAATAACAACACTAACACTAATATTTTCCTAATACACCAAGAAGCAATAATCATAACAATAACGGTAATTACAACACATTATAACAACCTTTGAAAATATTAATAGGTTGTAGTATAAAGTTCAATAGACTCACTAATTCTATTCCTCGTCGGTTAGGTTAGGCAACGCTAGGTTAGGTTAGGTTCCAGTTGACCAGTCCCACACCACTCTGCCGGCTAGGTGGTTAGGTCAGGTCAGGTCAGGTCAGGTTAGCCCCCAACTGTTCTCCCAGCTAGGTGTTGAGCCCGTAAATGCACAACTGCCGTGAACACCAGAGAAATAGTGTATTGATTGTCACAGGTGAGGTGCACAGGTGAGGGACTCAGGTGAGGTGCACAGGTGAGGTGCACAGGTGAGGGGCTCAGGTTAGGGGCACAGGTGAGGGGCACAGGTGTGCCCCAGGTGAGGGGTGCACAGGAGGGGTTCAGGTGAGGGGCCCAGGAGGGACTCAGGTGAGGTGCACAGGTGAGGTGCACAGGTGAGGGGCTCAGGTTAGGGGCACAGGTGAGGGGCACAGGTGAGGGGCAACACAAATTGAAATCCTTTGACTGAAATCTTGCAACTTGTGTATGACGGAAAGCCTTGATGCATTTGTTGCTACGTTCTCCTTGCATTGTGTGATAGGAATTAAACTGTGTTGAGTGTGTTGCGTGTGCTGAGAGTGTTGCGTGGGTGGTGAGTGTGTTACGTGGGTGGTGAGTGTGTTGCGTGTGCTGAGTGTGTTGCGTGGGTGGTGAGTGTGTTGCGTGGGTAGTGAGTGTGTTGTGAGTGTGCTGAGTGTGTTGCGTGGGTGGTGAGTGTGTTACGTGGGTGGTGAGTGTGTTGCGTGTGCTGAGTGTGTTGCGGGTAGAGTAAGTGTGGGTAGGGAGGTGTGTTGGAGTAAAGGTGTGGTGGTGAGTGTGTTATGGGGGTAAACGGGTGTAGCACGTGCTGTTGTGGGCATCATGTGACAAGACGCAAACACTGTAACATTTGTCACGTTATAACATGTTGTTTTGAGGTAAATATTGCAACCTGTGTTATGGCACCGTTGTTGCAGGTGTTATTAAACCATCCCTGCAACATTGCATTGTGACCTTAATGATAAACTTAACAGGTAAATATAACAACAAGAGACATACAACAAATCCTTTAATTACGTCTACAATATTTACAACATGTTATGCCGTCACCTTTGTAATATGACGTCACCTTTATGTTATGACGTCACCTTTGTAATATGACGTTACCTTTATGTTATGACGTCAACTTTGTAATATGACGTCACCTTTATGTTGTGACGTCACCTTTTCTAATATGACGTCACATTTATAATATTCTATGACGTCACTTTGCAATATGTGTTATGATTCAGTATATTGCAATATATTATAACGTCAACTTTGCAATATATGCGAGGATTTCGTATTCTGCAACACGTTATGACAATCCGTTGCAATATGGTATGATGGAAACCTTGCAATATCTATTATTATGTAATTTTGGGGAAATGTTATGAATTTGTGCTTGCAATATGTGTTGTGGTATCAGTCTCGTGTTATGACGTTATCTTTGCAGCGTGACGTATCTTGTGTTATTCATCATCTGTACAGCATAACTTGACACAATATCTGGTACGGTGTAATTATTCGACATGTGTTTTGACGTTATATTTGCAACGTGATCTAATTTAAAGTTTGCAACATGTGTGTGTGCAACAAATTTAGAACATCAATATTGTGTATAAATTGTAGCTTGCTTCTTCGTCTTGCCGTGTGATGAGGCCGGCGTGGTTCACTTGTAACACGAGGAGGGTTCATCTGGTTCCTGGGGGGGTTCACGTGGATTCAGAGGGATTGGGTTGTTTCTAGAGGGTTCACTAGTGCTAAATAAGGGTTCACTTAGAGCCCCCAAAGGGTTCACCTCGAGGCTTGGGTTCTGTTTCAGTAGATGAACGAGGACTAACAAGACACTGTAGACCGCATTACCTACACCATGCTGGCTTGTGTATGTCACCCATCGCGCGCCCACAACCTCCCACGCCCACTAGAGCCAGTTCACCGCCCACGCCACACGCCTGCTTCCCACCACCACCACCATCACGCCTCCACATCCCCCCACACTGCTCACGATGCATACAGCACCTCTGTGTTTGGCTTTGTATCCAATTCCTGGGATAGATATACCATAGAAAACGGGAAACATGACAGTGAGTGTAAGAGAGAACGTGCTTCCCAGAAAAACAAGAGGACTAACTCAAGTATTCTAGATAAACATAATAATAACAATAATAACGACAAGACTTTGGATAAAAATGATAATCGGGAGAAGAAGGAAAGGACAGTGGAAGTTAAAGACGAGGCAGATAAAGATTCACCCATTATGAAGCCTAAAACGTCAATAGACCGTAAGAAAGGTGTAGAAAATGGCGGGAAAGGTTGTAACAGGAGCCAGGCCAGCGAGGAGGCGGCCAAGACCAAACACACCCAACCAGTCATGCCTTCACCTAAACTGTCTAAGGTAAGGAATTTTTTGACCACGTGAAGATTAGCCCCCCCCACCCCCACCCTCAGCTTATTTCACCTTAAGATTAACCACCCTAATGCTAACCTAACCTAATGCTAACCTAACCTAACCTAACGCTAACCTAACCTAATGCTAACCTAACCTAACGCTAACCTAACCTAACCTAATGCTAACCTAACCTAACGCTAACCTAACCTAACCTAACCTATTTTATCATAATATAACCTGACCTGACCTGACCTGACACCTGCCTCAGATAGCGTTCGGGTGTTCAGTCATCAGGTAAAATGAGCTAGGTTGACTAATCTTCATGTGACCTGATCTTATTACCCTCTCCATTTAATTAACCAATTGGAAGTTCTTGTACAACAGGTAAATAACGCCTCTTACTCATTACGGATTATGTTATGGTGTGTATAAGGTAAACGTTATCATTTTACACGACTCTTATCTATGTTAATTGATTGTGACCCTGAAGTTAAGAGGTATCGTCCTGTGTGTGTGTGTGTGTGGTTAGATTAGGTTTGAGTTAGGTTGGGGCCTATTGGGCACTGGAAGGGACCAATTTTGACTAGTGACCTGGGCCCTTAACCAATTAGGAATGGGGGCCCGTAAGGTTGGATACAAGGGCCCAATTTTTACAATGTGAGAGAGACCATTTGACCAGAGAGCCGGCCGCATTACCTCACGTAGACACATACATACATACATACATACATACATACATACGTACGTCGATCCATACATACATACATACGTCGATCCATACATACATACATTCATACATACATACATACATACATACATACATACATACATACATGAATACACATACATACATACTTAAACATACATACATACATACTTATCCATACATATATACATGAATACATATACATACATACATACATACACAGGCCCTGGCTCTCTCACCCTTGCGACACAATGTAGAGTTTTTCAGTGTTGAGAAAGGCGGGTGAAGGACAACTCCAATTACCGGGGCATTTGTGTGGCCATTGTCTGAGGCCAAGGGAGGACTGGTGGACTACTGGGATCTCCTTTATCCCGGTAATGTGTTAGGGTTGGAATACTGGGACCTCCTTACCCCTGTAGTGTACTGGTATACAACTGGTAGAACCGGGAACAATAGACGACCTCCTATACTATATTACAACCCGGAATTACGGTACACATTGTTATCTCCGGTTTATAAAAAAATAATAATAATTAATATGAATAAAAATAAATAATAAATAAATGTAAATGATAAATATATGGTTACTAAAATAGGACTTATTTATTATCTCTATTTTCTGTATGGTGATGGTGATGATGGTGATGATGATGATGATGGTGATGATGATGATGATGATGATGATGATGATGATGATGATGATGGTGGTTGTGGCGGTGTAATTGGGAGGATGTAAGTGTCATAGGGCTTAGGGTAATATCTCTCTCTCTCTCATATTTTTATCAGTTGATTTCTTTGTGTCTGTTTCTTCTTCCCTCCCTACACACACACACACACACACACACACACACCCACATACACACACACACACACACACACACACCCACACACCCTACATACCCTCACACATACGGTACACAGACACCCCACCTAAAGCCAGACAGTGTTATACCACAGAGGCAAGATGGTTACCCCGCACGGCCTCACTACAGTCATAAATCGCCCTTACTGCTGATCCGCCCCAATGAGTTTGTTAGGTAGACAACGGGAGCACTTGAGGGACCACTTCACCGTTGGTCTATTAGTGTGTAAACAAGACCCAGGTGCTTCACGGGGCTTGATTATGTCTACCTACACCTGTCCTGATGTACTTATTAGGGGTGTAGGTTGTTCTCTCTCTCTCTCTCTCTCTCTCGCTCTCTCTCCTGTTCTCGTCTCCCTCTTCTATCCCCTTCTTTTTCCTCGTCTCCCTTCCCTTTCTTTCCTCATCTTCTTTCTTTTGTCCTTCCTTCCTCTCTCTCTCTCTCCCCATTCCTTTACTTCTCTAATTACTCTTTCACCTCTCTTCCCCTCTACTTCGTCTCTCTCTCACTCTACCTTTCTCGTCTCTTCTTTGACTCACTATTTCCTCTCTTACTTCACTTAAAGACACTTGTACACCTGACTACCCTTTGCTCTCTCTCTCTCTCTCTCTCTCTCTCTCTCTCTCGTAAGGCGAGCCTCCCGTCCTCCCAGGACACCAGAGGATAATCCCAGGATATAGGATGTGAGGACTCCTGTACTGAGAGATCCTCCCAGGGAGGGAAGGACTCTGGGAGGGATGGAATACGGAGTCACAATTCGCTGAGAGGATTCAAGTAGGACTCCTGAAGTCCTTAGAATCAGCCCTTCAGGATAGCTAGGACTTGAGTGAAGACCAGCGTAGAACATCCTAGGATGCTTTGAGCAGGTCCTACGGGGAGGAGAAGAACTGGTTAAGGACTCCTCCAGGAGAGATGGAAATGATGAAGGACGATTAAGGAGCGTGAGAGTCTACTGAGAGGTCCTCCCAGGGCACAAAGACTCACAGCCTCAAAAAAAAAGTCTCAGGATGGACAGGAAAGAGTCCTTTGGAATGGTTAGGAGAAAGGATAATTCCTTCAGGATGGGTAGGAGTAAAGAGTCCTGTCCTGTCATGGGAGAGCCTGGCTGAGGACTCTCGGTGTGAGATAAGTCCCTCAGCAAGGCGTCAGGACTCAAGGAAGGAGTTGAGGAGTGTGACAACAACTACACAATAGGGAAAGTCGCGAGTCCTTTCTCTGAGCGACAGGACAGCCTGGTAACTGCCTCTAGGGTGAAGGAACTGTAGGAAGGAAAGGCGGGCAGGACCGTGGTGAGAGCGGCGGAAGGATGACAGGATCCATAATTAGGTGTGTGGTGGTGGTGGGTCTGGCGTCATTAACCTCACTTCAAAGGGAATGACTCCAGCTGAGAACAAGGCCCTCCACACACACACACACACACACCTACACACACACACACACACACACACACACACACACACACACACACACCTACACACACACACACACACACACACACACACACACACACACACACACACACACCTTGCTCTCTCTCATATACCTAACTAACACCCCCCACCTCTCTCTCTCTCTCTCTCTCTCTCTCTCTTGTTTATCTACCCATCTGTTTTATGTCTTTCGTAATCTCTCTTCACATCATCCGGTTGTAAAGGAAGATTTACCTCCTCACCTCCCTGGTTTATGTACACTTTCCTTCCCCCTTCCTTCCTTCCTTCCTTGCCCCTCTCGCATCCTTCCTACATTGCCTTTGTTCCCTCCTTTCTACAGAAGGCTTGTATCTCTCTCTCTCTCTCTCTCTCTCTCTCTCTCTCTCTCTCCTCTCTCTCTCTCTCTCCTCTCTCTCCCTCACCCACCCCTCTCACTCTCCTCACCCCTCTCCTCTCCTCACCCCTCTCACTCTCCTCTCCCCTCTCCTCTCCTCCACCCCTCTCCCTCCTCTCTCCCTCTCCTCTCCTCTCTCCCCTCTCCTCCTCTCTCTCCCTCTCACCATCTCTCCCCTCCTCCTGTCACCTCTCTCAATCATGTATCCAACCTCCTCTTTCCCCACGTCTATATAAAGTGAGAGAGAGGAAAAAGAGAGAGAAAAGAAGAGAAGGAAGGAAAGCGAGAAAAAAGGGAGAGGGAGATAGATAGAGAGGGAAGAAATAGAGAGAGAAATGGAGGAGGAAGGAAAAAAAGAGATAGATAATGTAAAAAGAGAGAGAGAAGAAAGAGAGAAGAGAGAGAGAGAGAGAGAGAGAGAGAGCATTGCCCATCTCAGACGAGTCACTTTCTCTTTTAAATAGCTTCCTCTAAATTAAATAACAACTATTTTCCTATTAAATGGCTCCATCTCCCCCCCTTGACCAAATTAATAGTCTTTACCCATTTTAATGTATCCTAATTTCTTCCTATCACCTTAATTATTATCTTCTTTGGTCTATTCCTTGTCTGTCTCTCTATTTCCTTGATTCAGAAAGTGAGAGTGAGAGAAACGCTGAAGCTGTCAGGTCTTCCTTTTAACAGGTCCCCGCCGTGTTATGAAAGCGACCCTGTTTATGGTCAACACGAGGACTCTCTTTCTCCTTGTGTACTTAGCTCTCTCTCTCTCTCTCTCTCTCCTCTCTCTCTCTCTCTCCTTCGTTTGCCAAGTTTGTAGATGTGTTGCGACTGGGTTATGTCAACTTGCCTGCCTCCCCTCCCCCTTCCTCCCCGTGCCTTCCCGTCTCCCCCCCCTCCTCCTAGCTCTCCCCTCACCCTCTCCTCCCCCCTCTCCTCCCTAGCTCCCCTCACCCCTCTCCTCCAGGTAAGTGAAGGGAGTATTGGAGGAAATACTGTGGTCTAGAGGGAGGGAAAATTTATCCCCCTCCCCTCCCCTCCTCCCCTCCCTCTCCCCCTCCCTTCCTCTCCTTCCCTTCCCTCCTCCCCTCTCCCCCCCTCTCCTCCCTTTCCTTAAATTAGATGCAGTGAGGGATTGGTGATTGGTAGGTAGGGGTTGGAAGGAGGATTAAACAGAGTGAGGGAGAGGTGAAGATGAATGGAGGTCAGGTCAGGTCAGGTGAGGGAATGTGAGGTGAGGAGGAGGCAGTGATGAGAAATGGAGGAGGAGGAGAGGAGGGAGGAGGGTGGGAGGTACCTCATCTGGGAGGTAATCAGAGGGGCGTCCTAGGTTGATAATTATGTTACCTGGGAGACGACAATCAAGAACCCAGGTGTGTTTAATACTCGGCTGCTCCCGTCAACATCAGCCTGTGTGTGTGTGTGTGTGTGTGTGTGTGTGTGTGTGTGTATACCTGGATAAAGAGGCGTCAGTAATGAGGGCAGGTGAGCCGTCACCTTCTATAATTCTAAATACATCACCCTTCCCTCCTCCCTTTCCCTTCTTTCCCTTCACCCCTTTCACTTCCCTCCACCCCCTCCTTTTTTCCCTCCTTCCTCCCCCTCCCTCCTTCCTCTCCCCCTATATCGAGCTCCCTTATCTTCCCTACTTCTCTCTCCTCTCCCTCTTATCTCTTTCTCGCCCATCTCCCCCCCTTCCTCCCCATCCCTTACCCTCCCCCTTCCTCTACCTCCCCCCTTCCCTCCACCTCCCCTCTTCCCCTCCACCTCCCCTTCCCTCACCACCTCCCCCTTCCCCTCACCACCTCCCCTTTCCCTCCCCACCTCCCCCCCTTCCTCCCACCACCTCCCCCTTCCCTCACCCACCTCCCCCCCTTCCCTCCACCTTCCCCTCCCCACCCTCTCCCCCTCCCCCACCCTCTCCCCTTCCCTCACCACTCAAGCGTCAATATACCCCTCCTTGAACACCTCTTGCTCTGAACAGGCTGAACTTTGAACACATCTCTTTGAACATTTTTATGCAGTTGAACTAGAATTACACAGGAAGAAAGGGGAGGGAAAAATGGGAAGATAGGAGGAGTAAGAGGAAGAGGGGGACAGAAGGAGGAGGGAGGAGGAGGGAGGAGGAAGCTGTGAGAGAGGAGGTGGGTAGTCTGAAGTACTCCGCTGGGGCAAGAACAATGGTTTATGGGTTAAGTGTCCCCCCTCCTCTACTGTCGTCTTCTTCTTCTTCTTCTTCTTCTTCTTTTCCTTCTTCTTCTTCTTTCTACACCCACCTTCTCCTTCCTCCCTCCTTCCTCCTCCTCCTCCTCCTCCTCCTTCCTCCTCCTCCTCCTCCTCCTTCTCCTTCTCCTTCTCCCCTTCCTCCTCCTCCTCCTCCTCCCTTCCTCCTCCTCCTCCTCCTCCTCCTCCTCCTCCTCCTCCCTCCTCCTCCTCCTCCTCCTCCTCCCCTCCTCCTCCTCCTCCCCTCCTCCCTCCTCCTCCTCCTCCTCCTCCTCCTCCTCCTCCTTCTCCTCCTCCTCCCCTTCCTCCTTCCTCCTCCTCCTCAATCTCATCTATTCCAGTATTATCTATTTATCTGTATATTCTATCTACATATCACTCCTCTCTATCTATCGGTGTCTGTCTGTCTCTGTCTATCGTGTCTCTCTGTCTATCTACCGGTGTCTGTCTGTCTCTCTGCTCTATCTATTGGTGTGTCTGTCTCTCTGTCTATCTATTGTTCTGTCTGTCTCTCTGTCTATCTATTGGTGTGTCTGTCTCTCTGTCTCTATTGTTCTGTCTGTCTCTCTGTCTATCTATTGGTGTGTCTGTCTCTCTGTCTATATTGTTCTGTCTGTCTCTCTGTCTATCTATTGTTCTGTCTGTCTCTCTATCTATCTATCGTTTGTCTGTCTCTCTGTCTATCTATCGGTGTCTGTCTGTCTGTCTTGGGTGATGGCCACTGGGTCCGTCTTGTCACTACCTGGGGTAATATTGTTAATTAATATGTATTTACCTGTCGCCTTATCACCTGTCCCACCTACTCTCTCTCTCTCTCTCTCTCTCTCTCTCTCTCTCTCTCTCTCTCTCTCTCTCTCTCTCTCTCTCTCTCTCTCTCTTCGTCTCCCGTTTATCAGGTTTGGGCTTCCCGTTATCAATTTCTTCCGTTATTCCCTGTACGTTATTAATACTTCTTGGTGTGTGTGTGTGTGTGTGTGTGTGTGTGTGTGTGTGTGTGTGTGTGTGTTATTCGTCATTGTGGTGTTATCCTTATGGTTATCACGATCTTGTTGTCTTCCCCGTTATCAGGTCTATGTTATTCTTTCTATTATCAGGGCTCCCTTCTATCTCCCCTCTTTATCAAGGCTGCCTTATCTCCCAACATTATCAACACCTTGCTATATATTCCCTCCATTAACTATCAAACTAACTTAACCTTACCTTACCTCACCTTACCTCACCTTACCTCACCTCACCTTACCTTACCTTACTAACCTAATCTAACCTAACCTAACCCTTAACAACAAACTACCTTTAATTACCCCCATAACGAATCAATTATCTTCACCTATTAACGACCCTAACTACTTAACAACCTGACTATATAACTACTGTAGTATTTAGAGTCGTTTACCCAGCCTCGTTAGACAGTCGTGGGGTGAATGGTGATTGGTGGAACGGAACGGCTAAAGACGGCTTAGCCAATCAGCTTCCTGTGCTGGGGAATTATTATTATTTATTTTTATTATTATTATTTTTGTTCTTCTTTCAATAAAATTTTAAGAACTTCAGATGGACGTCAGAATTGGTGAGAGATGATGAACGATGGGTGAGAGGGAGAGAGGAGAGAGAGGAGAGAGGAGAGAGTAGTTGTGAGAGTTTTTGAGTAATGGAGAGTGAGTGAGTGGGTGAGAAGGAGGAAGGTAAGAGATAAATTTTGTGATAGTTTTTATTGAGAGAGAGAGAGAGAGAGAGAGAGAGGAGAGGGTATATAATCTGTAATCCGAACTCATAATTGTGAGTCATAACTTTAGTCTCTTTAGGTGAGGAAAATACCTTTCGTCTTCCTTCCTTCCTTCCTTCCTTCCTTCCTTCCTTCCTTCCTCCCTCGTATTCTTCCTTTCTTCCTCCTCCTGTTCCTCTTCTTTCTCAGGTCCCTCTTCCTATAGCTCCTCCTCCTCCACCTCTCTCTGCCTCTCCTGGTCGTGCTTCTCTAATATTCTACCTCTCCTGCCTCCTCTTTCCTCTATTCTTCCTCCTCCCTTTATTCTTCCTCTTATTCCCTTTCTTCCTTCTGTTCTTCCGTGCCTATTTAATTTTTCCTCAACCCCTCCCTCTTGCATACGATCCATTCTCTTCCTCCTCCTCCTCCTCCTCCTCCTCCTCCTTCTCTCCCTCCTCCTCTCCCTCCTCTCTCCCTCCTCCTCTCCTCCTCTTCTCCCTCTCCTCCTCCTCTCCCTCTTCCTCTCCCAATCTCTTCATTCAGACGCAGGTGAGGAGAGCAACATTGTCCCCGGCCCTTCTTCCTCTCCCTTACCCTCTCTCCCTCCCTCTCCTTCTTCCCTCTCCCTCCCCTCTCCCTTACCCTCTCTCCCTCTTCTCTCTCTCTCTCTCTCTTTCTCCTCCTCTCCCCTGGCTGGTAATGGATGGGTCGTTTCCTCTTCATTTTCCGCCTTTATGTTTGGTTTGTTGTGCAAAATTGTGTCCATGGTCAGCTGGTCGTGAGGGGTCGTTCTCAGCTGACACTGTAAACCAAGCTGACTGAGGGAGGGAGGGATGAGAGGAAACTACTGTACTACCTGGTAACTGCTGCACAGGCTAGTAAAACCTCCGAAGCTCACAGCACAGCACAGCACAGCACAGCACAGCACAAACACATTAACTGGGTTTAAAGAAGGGACCCTTGCAACTATGTAAACAAACATGGCTGAGTGAGTTTAGGGGCCTCCTGTGTGTGTGTGTGTGTGTGTGTGTGTGTGTGTGTGTTTTGTTGAACCCTTAAGCTGACAACACAGCCACATAACACAGCAAATAACTCAACACAGCTCACCACACGAGACACGGCACAGCAAACAAACCTGTGTGTGTGTGTGTGTGTGTGTGTGTGTGTGTGAGACAGTGGAATAAAACCAGTAGACGGGAGATTAAATGGTAGAAGTAGACGGTAGATTAAACGGTAGAAATAGACGGTAATTAAACGGTAATTAAACGGTAGACGTAAACGGTAATTAAACGGTAGATTAAATAAAAATACCCTGTAGTAATATGTAAATAGACTCTTGTTGTTGATTAGTGAGGTAACACACACACACCTCTCTCTCTCTCTCTCTCTCTCTCTCTCTCTCTCTCTCTCTCTCTCTCTCTCTCTAACACCGCGATTTGCCTGATGTTTTTTAAAGCGACTTTTACCTGAGCTTGAGGAGAAGTTAAGACATTGGCGTATATCAGAGGAAGGTTGTGTTGTGGAGGAGGGAGGAGGAGAAGACGGAAGAAAGGAAGAGGAAAAAGGAAGAAGGAGGAAAGAAAGAAAGGGAGAGGGCAGAGATGATAGAGGGAGGGAATGAGGAAGAGAGAGAGAGGGAATGAGGAAGGGAAGGAAATATGGGAGAAAGAAAGAAAAGGAGGAACGTAGAGAAAAAGGAAATGAATGAGGGAGAGAGAGAAAAGTGGAGGAAGGAGGGAAGGGAGAGAACGAAAGAAGGTAGGAAGGGAGACGTAGGAGATAGAAAAGGACTTAGAGCCTCTTCCTCCCATTTTCTTTCCTTTATTTTAGTCTCCCTCAACCAATCCCCTTTTTTTAATTTATTCAGTCCCCACCAACCAATCCCCCGTTTTCTTTAATTTATTCCAGTCCCCACCAACCAATCCCCGTTTTCTTTAATTTATTCAGTCCCCACCAACCAATCCCCGTTTTCTTTTAATTTATTCCAGTCCCCACCAACCAATCCTGTTTTCTTTAATTTATTCCAGTCCCCACCAACCAATCCCGTTTTCTTTAATTTATTCAGTCCCCCCCAACCAATCCCCCGTTTTCTTTAATTCTTCAGTCCCCCACCAACCAATCCCCCGTTTTCTTTAATTTATTCCAGTCCCCCACCAACCAATCCCCCGTTTTCTTTAATTTATTCAGTCCCCCACCAACCAATCCCCCGTTTTCTTTAATTTATTCCAGTCCCCACCAACCAATCCTCGTTTCTTTAATTTATTCCAGTCCCCCCTCAACCAATCCCCCGTTTTCTTTCATTGCCTTCCGCTTATTCTTGCTGGATTCAATATCGTCCAGTGAACCACCAGCCACGGATCCATTTTTATTATACTTACTCTCTTTTATTGCTCTTTGCCTCAATTACTATTCGTTTTCTGTTGCTATTTCTTCTTTCTTTAATGTTTTTGTTTTTGTTTTTCAGTCTTTGTGTTGTAGCTTAGTTGTTATTGTTTTGTTTTTTATACTTGTGTTTGTTATTCTGATTGTTGAAGTTATTATTGTTGTTGTTGTTTCTCAGTTGTAAATTAAAATAAGTCTCTCTCTCTCTCTCTCTCTCTCTCTCTCTCTCTCTCTCTCTCTCTCTCTCTCTCTCTCTCTCTCTCTCTCTCGTTACACTATTAGTTATCACCCTCTCCTCTTATTCCCTGTTTATTAAGCTCTCTCCTATACCCTCTTTGTTTATGTCCTCTTTACCTCTTCTTTATTGCAGTTCCCTCTTCACTCACTTTGTTTGTCTCCCTCCCTCTATTACACATTTATCTCTCTCTCTCTCTCTCTCATTTTTGCCTCATTCCATCTCTCTCACCCTCTCACTCATTCCTTCTCTCTTTCTCACTCTCACTCATTCCCTCTCTTATACCCTCTCTTTCCTTCTCTCTATCTCATCTTACCCTCCCTCCCCTCCCACTCCCTCTCTCCCACTTATATTTCTCCTCTCCTTTCTCTTTGTCTTCACTGATTGAATTATTTCACTCTGAAACAATGAGAGGTCGAACTCCTGTCAGTCTTAACTAGTGATCTCTCTCTCTCTCTCTCTCTCTCTCTCTCTCTCTCTCTCTCTCTCTCTCTCTCTCTCTCTCTCTCTCTCTCTCTCTCTCTCTCTCACACACACTGAGAGTTTTGTGTGTAATGACCCAGGCGACAATATGTGCTGTGGCCAGGAGGTGACAAGTGAGAGGTGAGAGTGGGAGAGAAGGTAGGGAAATGAGAAAGGGAGAAGGTGAGAATGGGAGAGAAGGGAGAGGGAGAGTGGGAGGAAAGGGAGAGGTGAGAAGGTAGGAGAAGGCAGTAAGTGAGGTAGTGAGAGAGAGATAGAGCAAAGGAGGGAAGTAAATGAGAGGGAGGGAAAGAAAAAAGAGAAAGAGGTGACAGAGGAGGAAAGGAGGGGGAGAGTCGGAGGAGGAAAGAGAGAGAGAGAGAGAGAGAGAGAGAGAGGCTCTATTGTGGATGGTGAACGTGATAGTGATTCTAGAACTGGTCCTGTTGGTGATAGTGAAGAGGGTGATAGTGAGGGTTATGATGACAGCTCTGAATACTGAAAATGATGGCGTATGGTGATAATAGTGCAAGTTTATGGTGATAATAAGATTGATAATGAAAGAACATGTTGATAGTGAGTGATTTTGAATGAGTGTCGTGATAGTGAGGGTGATAGTGAATGGATACAGTGATAGTGAGGGTGATAGTGAATGAATACAGTGATAGTGAGGGTGATAGTGAATGAATACAGTGATAGTTAGGGTGATAGTGAATGAATACAGTGATAGTGAGGTGATAGTGAATGAGTATAGTGATGATAGTGAGGGTGATAGTGAATGAGTATAGTGATAGTGGGGGGATAGTGAATGAGTATAGTGATCGTGAGGGGGGATAGTGAATGGATACAGTGATAGTGAGGGTGATAGTGAATGAATATAGTGATAGTGAGGGTGATAGTGAATGAATAGTGATAGTGAGGGTGATAGTGAATGGTACAGTGATAGTGAGGGTGATAGTGAATGAGTATAATGATAGTGAAACCCGGATCATCTGGCCAGCACCTATTACGTAAACATGATATAGATGGTTCTTATTAAGCGATCAATGGCAGGAGGAGGGAGGGGGGTAGAGATAATGGTGAGGGGGAGAGAGGGTAAGGGGAGGAGGGATAAGGGAGAAGGAAGGTGAGAGGGATGGGGTGAAGAAGTAAGGGAGAGAGGGTAAGGGAGGAGAGGGGATAAGGGAAGGAAGGTGAGAGGGATGGGGTGAAGATGTAGGGAGAGAAGGTAAGGGAGGAGATAATGAGGGGAGGAAGAATGGAGGAGGAGAAAGGGGAGGTGGAAGACCGACCAATGAGGGAAGAAGTAGGAGAGGGAGGAGGGGTGGTGGGAAGGGGAGCAGGTGGCATCATGGGTGATGGAGGTTCCCCTCAATACCCCTCACCTGCCTCATTCTTTCCTCTTCACCACCTTTTCCCTCGTTGTGTGTGTGTGTGTGTGTGTGTGTGTGTGTGTGTGTGTGTGTGTGTGTGTGTGTGTGTGGAACTTACCTAAAAGGAGCCACGACTAAGTTGTTTTGGGGGTAGTCACATGGGCCCCTAATTAACCTAAAACAACCATTTGGACTGGGGCCCGTTAGGTTAGGTCAGGCTGGGATCTGTGACAACTAAGGGCCTGTAAGGACTAAGGGCCTGGGACTGAGGGCCTATGAGGACTGAGGATCATCATACAAGGGCCCCGCCTAGTGCCCCCTCAGCCGTGTCAACACAACAGGTAGCACCACCCACCTGGCGTGTCTGTTTTGTTTACCTTGCCTGACATTATACCATTATTAGGTCATGGTCGTTGTGTGTGTGTGTGTGTGTGTGTGTGTGCGCGCGCCCCCTTCCCATATCCTTTCAACAGTCGGTCATTAACACAAGATCCTCAGATGGTCTTTGATTTCTTCGCCAGCTGTCCGTCCTTCTTCGCCAGGCGTTCGGAACTACTGCTGTACTCCTTCCTTCCTTCCTTCCTTCCTTCTCTCCTCTCTGTCTTTATCAGGGTATCTCTCTCTCTCTCCCCCCCCCCCCCTCCTCTCCTCTCTCTTTCTCTCTCCCCCCGGCTAGTTTATCATAGGTGTAATCTAGCTAATGCCTCTCCTCCTCCTCCTCCCCATGTGTCATTCTCTCTAGGGTTAACTCTCCCTTGTTCAACGACACTACCACCTCGTTTACAACCCCTCACCCCCTCCCCTCTCCCTAGTTAACTACGAGTGTCAGTGTGTTGGTCTGTTGAGGGCACTGGCCCTCTGTCTGTCTGTCTGTCTGTCGACTTTCTGTTGTGTGTCAACATCCCCTGTCTGTGTTTAACCATTTATCGTGTTTTTCTCTGTACCTTCACTTTATCTGTCTGTTTCATTATCTGTCCATCCATTCTGCTCTTTTTTTTTAATCTACCTATTTGACTGTCCGTTCGTCTTTCTGTGTCTGTTTATCTGTCCATCTTTGGCCCCGTCTATTGATCTGTCTCGCTGTGTCAACTGTTGTCCCTGGTAACTGATCGTCTGCCCTAGTTCCTCTGTATCTAGGCCACCTTTGTTATTATTGTTGTTATTGTTATAATTTTGTTCTTGTTATTTATGCTGTTTTCGTTATTATTATTATTATTATGTTGTTGTTATTGATGTTATTATTTTGCTGTTATTGTTGTTGTTATTTTTCATGTTTTTGTTATTCTTGTTTCAGTTATTATTACCATTATCGAGTCTCCTATCTCCTCTCTCCCCCGGGCTATGGAGGCCGGGCGGTCAGTGCTATGCTTATGGGTGCACTTTAGGTCAGAGGTCAAGGTCACAACTTAGAGTGCCCATCCGGCGTTATAATTGGCAGCCCGAGTTGAAAATGCCCTCATGGTCCTTCCTGTACAACACACACACACACACACACACACACACACACACACACACGCACACACGCACGTTAATTATTCCTCACCGGCAACTGTCAGGGAGTCTGGGTTGCTATGTATGGATTTTGTGGCCTCAATATATGAACCCAGAATCCAGTGTCAACGGCCCAGTGTATTATCTGCCTCTGAAGAATGAACACTCAATTCTTCTGTTCTTTAAATAGGAAATAAATGACGTAATGTTTCGATTGATTGATATTTGATTTTTGTTGAGTAATAAGGGTTAGTTTATATGCTTAGTAGGTCTAGTTATCGTGTGTTTTTATTCTAGGTTAGGTTTTTTATTATTTTTTTTTCACCTAAAGATTAACTACCGTAAGACTATTTGTGGGATGAGGTTAGGTTAGTTTAGGGTTGGGTTTCCGTTGGTTGAGGTTAAGTTAGCATTAGGTTAGGTTAGGGTAGGATAGGTTAAGCTTTAGGTGAAATAAACTGGGATGATGGATATTCCTTTTTTCTATTTTTACGGGCATTAGCCCACCCGGGCACAGGTCATTTTATGACCCACATCAAGACCTGGGTGGGGGGCAAAATAATATATAATAATAATAATAATAATAATAATAATAATAATAATAATAATAATAATAATAATAATAATAACAAAGAACCATAAAGAAAAAAAAAGATCAAAAGTGAGAAACAATATATTGTGTTGTCAATAGTAAGTGAAACAATGGAGACCTGCAATTTGTGTGTAAATGAGGCAGAAAGTCAGATCACCAACCTGGGACTTGGTCACATATGGCAGCAGGGTCTACCATCAGACAACACACTACAGTATGTTCCCAATATCTCACAGCAGTAGTACCTCCCTGTTTGATAGCTGCCTAATACCTGTTTATTTATATTTTACATCATATATTGAAAACAAAATACTTTACCAATCCATTGTATAAATCACCTAACCTAACCTAACCTAACCTAACCTAACCTAATCTAACCTAACCTAACCTAACCTAACCATTAATCCTCTAAATTCACATTGAGTTAATATATTGTCCAGTACCATCAACAGTTATAAATATTATCAGCGAGTAGCACTTTGATAACGTGTGTAGCCCTAGCCTGTGTGATGACGTGTGTAGCCCCAGCCTGTGATGACGTATGTAGCCCCAGCCTGTGTGATGACGTGTGTAGCCCCAGCCTGTGTGATGACGTGTGTAGCCCCAGCCTGTGTGATGACGTGTGTAGCCCCAGCCTGTGTGATGGTGTGTAGCCCAATGACGTATGTAGCCAGCCTGTGTGATGACGTGTGTAGCCTGTTTGATAACGTGTGTAGCCCTAGCCTGTGTGATGACGTGTGTAGCCCCAGCCTGTGTGATGACGTGTGTAGCCTGTGTGTGATGAAGCATGTAGCCCCAGCCTGTGTGATGACGTGTGTAGCCCCAGCCTGTGATGACGTGTGTAGCCCTAGCCTGTGTGATGACGTGTGTAGCCCAGCCTGTGTGATGACGTGTGTAGCCCCAGCCTGTGTGATGACGTGTGCAGCCTGTGTGATGAAGTGTGTAGCCCCAGCCTGTGTGATGAAGTGTGTAGTCCCAGCCTGTGTGATGACGTGTGTAGCCCCAGCCTGTGTGATGACGTGTGTAGCCCCAGCCTGTGTGATGACGTGTGTAGCCCCAGCCTGTGTGACGACGTGTGTGCAAGCCTGTGTGATGACGTGTGTAGCCCTAGCCTGTGTGATGACGTGTGTAGCCCCAGCCTGTGTGATGACGTGTGTAGCCCTAGCCTGTGTGATGACGTGTGTAGCCCCAGCCTGTGTGATGACGTGTGTAGCCCCAGCCTGTGTGATGACGTGTGTAGCCCCAGCCTGTGTGATGACGTGTGTAGCCCCAGCCTGTGTGATGACGTGTGAGCCCCAGCCTGTGTGATGACGTGTGGCCCCAGCCTGTGTGATGACATGTGTAGCCCCAGCCTGTGTGATGACGTGTGTAGCCCCAGCCTGTGTGATGACGTGTGTAGCCCCAGCCTGTGTGATGACGTGTAGCCCAGCCTGTGTGATGACGTGTGTAGCCCCAGCCTGTGTGATGACGTGTGTAGCCCCAGCCTGTGTGATGACGCGTGGCCCCAGCCTGTGGTGACATGTGTAGCCCCAGCCTGTGTGATGACGTGTGTAGCCCCAGCCTGTGTGATGACGTGTGTAGCCCCAGCCTGTGTGATGACGTGTGTAGCCCCAGCCTGTGTGATATGTGTAGCCCCAGCCTGTGTGATGACGCGTGTAGCCCCAGCCTGTGTGATGACGCGTGTAGCCTGTGTGATGACGCGTGTAGCCCAGCCTGTGTGATGACGTGTGTAGCCTAGCCTGTGTGATGACGTGTAGCCCCAGCCTGTGTGATGACGTGTGGCCCCAGCCTGTGTGATGACGTGTGTAGCCCCAGCCTGTGTGATGACGTGTGTAGCCCCAGCCTGTGTGATGACGTGTGTAGCCCCAGCCTATGTGATGACGCTGTAGCCTAGCCTGTGTGATGACGTGTGTAGCCCCAGCCTGTGTGATGACGTGTGTAGCCCAGCCTGTGTGATGACATGTAGCCCCAGCCTGTGATGACATGTGTAGCCCCAGCCTGTGTGATGACGTGTGTAGCCCCAGCCTGTGTGATGACGTGTGTAGCCCCAGCCTGTGTGATGACGTGTGTAGCCCCAGCCTGTGTGATGACGTGTGTAGCCCAGCCTGTGTGATAGTGTGTAGCCCCAGCCTGTGTGATGACGTGTGTAGCCCCAGCCTGTGTGATGACGTGTGGCCCAGCCTGTGTGATGACGTGTGTAGCCCCAGCCTGTGTGATGACATGTGTAGCCCCAGCCTGTGTGATGACGTGTGTAGCCCCAGCCTGTGTGATGACGTGTGTAGCCCCAGCCTGTGTGATGTGTGTAGCCCTAGCCTGTGTGATGACGTGTGTAGCCCCAGCCTGTGTGATGACGGTGTAGCCCCAGCCTGTGTGATGACGTGTGTAGCTAGCCTGTGTGATGACGTGTGTAGCCCTAGCCTGTGTGATGATGTGTAGCCCCAGCCTGTGTGATGAGAGCGTCAGGGTGGCAGTAAATGTAGTAAAGGTTTCAATAATAATAATAAACCATGATGCTGCTTCATACATTCACCACCTTTGTTTACCTGTTCAATATTTGGTGGCTGATTAACGCGAAACACCTCACTCATATCGGGGGCAATTTTCTCTTATATATTTAAGTTATTTATCAATGTAGTTTATTTTATTTTTATTTTACGTTTCATGTTCGTAGATATTCCCTCCGTCTCTCCCACCTCCTAGTAAATAGCTTCATTCAGTGACGTAAATAGTGAGATATATCGTAAAAAATGTCTCGCTAAAATTACTGGCGATAAAATGTAATAAATGGCCACGTTTTCCACAAAATGGGACACGGGGAGGCGGGAGGTGGAAATGTAAACAAACACGGCGGTCTTTCTCTGCCTGATGGTGTTGTTGTTGATGCTTTATTTTTGTTATCACTGTATTATTATTATTACATTATCATCATTATCATCATTATTTTATCACCATCATTATTTTACCTACCGAATATCGACACCTTCAGTAAATTAAAGTAAAAGAACATCCTTATTATCCGGACTCCTGAGCAGCTCAAGTGGGTCGTCTCATCAGGCAGTTGCGAAGCGTTGACAGAAAATATGACAACAGAGCGATACAGGTGATGGCTGGCCTGGGGGTAGGTTGGGTTAAGGTTAACTTCAGGGTGGTTAATCTTAAGGTGAGGTGTTAAATCTTCATGTGGTTAGGTTAGGTTAACTTTAGGGTTAGGTTAAGGTGAAATAAGAGTCGTGACCCCTTACTTGGACATGTTCTGTGGTATGATGGGGGTGGGGGAGAGGGCAGGAGAAGAAGGAAGGAGGTGACAGGGAAAGAAGGAAGGAAGGAGGTGACAGGGGAGAAGGAAGGAGGTGAAGGAAGGGAAAGACAGAATGGAAGAAGGGGAGTCGACAGAGGAAGGGAGAATGTGGCAAGGGTTAGGCGGAGAATATGGAAAGAAGGGAGACAGCGGCAGGGGAGAGGATGTAGGGAAGGGAGACGACGATAGAGGGAGAGGAGGAGGTGGGGATAGGGGAGATAAAGGAGGGAGGGGTGAGAGAGAATTCGGCAAAGGGGAGTGGAGGAGAGGGAGGAAGGAGATAAGGGAGGTAGGAAGGAGATAAGGAGGTAGGAGGAGATAAGGGAGGTAGGAGGGAGATAAGGAGGTAGGAGGGAGATAAGGGAGGTAGGAGGGAGATAGGGGAGGTAGGAAGGAGATAAGGGAGGTAGGAAGAATGAGGAGGTAGGAAGGAGATAAGGGAGGTAGGAAGGAGATAAAGGGTAGGAAGGAGATGAAAGGGGTAGGAAGGAGATAAGGGAGGTAGGAAGGAGATAAGGGAGGTAGAGGAAGGAGATAGGGAGGTAGGAAGGAGATAGGAGGTAAGGAGGAATAAGGGAGGTAGGAAGGAGATAAGAGAAGCAGGAAGGAATAAGGGAGGTAAGGAGGAGATAGGGAGGTAGGAAGGAGATAAGAGAAGCAGGAAGGAGATAAGGGAGGTAGGAAGGAGATAAGGGAGTAGAAGGAGATAGAGAAGCAGGAAGGAGATAAGGAGGTAGGAAGGAGATAAGGAGGTAGGAAGGAGATAATGGAGGTAGGGAGGAGATAAGGGAGGTAGGAAGGAGATAAGAGGTAGGAAGGGAATAAGGGAGTAGGAAGGAGATGAGAAGCAGGAAGGGAGATAGGGAGGTAGGAAGGAGATAAGGGAGGTAGGAAGGAGATAAGGGAGGTAGGAGGGAGATAAGGGAGGTAGGAGGAGATAATGGAGGTAAGGAGGGAGATAAGGAGGAGATAAGGTAGGAAGGAGATAAGGGAGGTAAGGAGGAAGTAAGAGGGAGGGGAACTAGCCCACCTTGTCTCGTCAACAAGGGGAGGAGATAATAATTATTGACACAGCGCCGCTACTTCGTTCCTGGTCAACCAAATATTGACAAGACTTCTAATAACTTCTTCGTATTTATCTAACTTCAGCCACGGTTTATTTTATTTTGTTATTATTATTATTTGTTTTCCTCCTCTCATTTGTTTCTTTTTCATTTCTTTTTATTTAATCTTATTTATATAAATTTGGATTTTGGGGAGCCCCCTCTCGTATAGGGTGAACGAACAAACCTTAAAAGGAGAGACGAAATATAATATAAGTAACTCACAAAACAAGTGTAGAAAGAACATGTTAAAAAATCCTCGGTTATAACAGAAATCCGTCGGTATTTTAAGAAAGCCTTCGGGAGGTGGTGGGAGGGAGAGAGGGGAGGTAAGAAGAGGTGGGGGAGAGAAAGAGGTGGAGGAGGGAGAGACGAGGATGGAGTGGAAAAATACCTCGGGAACCAACTTACAGGTAGACGCCCAGGTAATGGAGCCAAGATGTGAGAATAACCTGGAAATATATGGTTCAGTCGGGGTAGTTTAGACCCGTTGACTGCCAGTGACCACGAGAGAACACACACACACACACACACACACACACACACACACACACACACACACACACCATGAACAAGTGCACAGCTCACATACATCAGGAACTGTCCTGTACCTGGGTAACTGCACCTTACCGGGCCGTTCACCTGCCATCAATTCTGGGGTGTTTACCGGATTCATCTACCTGACCTAACCTCACCTCACCTCCTGACCTAACCTCACCTCACCTAACCTCCTCACCTGACCTAACTCCACCTAACCTAACTCGTACCTAACCTAACTACTTAACCTAACCTAACTACCTAATCTAACTTTACTTTACTTTACCTAACCTAACCTAACGCTAATGTTTGTCATTCTGGTAGCCTCCTCTCTCTCAAAAGGTATCTTCCACTTATTAATTACGATACACCTTTTACCCTGTCATCTCTCCGTCAACGCTCCTGGCAGCACCGTCTTTAGAGCTAACGGCGTCAAAAGTCAGTGATCTCGAGACTATATTTATCTATTTTACTGTTCCGAGAATTAGCTTGGCTCTTAAAGGTGACGTGAACATAAAACACTTGGTCGAGGGAAACATTCATTAGTATTACCTTCATCTGTGGTGTGGGAGGCGGTGTTGTCTCTCTGCTTGACCTCTTCTGTCTTTCTCTTTAGATACGGTTTATTGGGTAGTGTGTGTGTGTGTGTGTGTGTGTGTGTGTGTGTGTGTGTGTGTGTGTGTGTGTGTGTGTGTGTTGTCAGGGGTGAGGATATCTTCAGTTAAGGGAGAAATACAGTATACGGGTCTTAGTAATTCTCCCCTTTGTGTCATGGCTTCAGTGAGCATATTAGCTATACTCCCACAATCTCCTGGGGTCGGCCATAAACCACTCCATTAACGGGCACTAATACTTTGGTGTACCTATGTGTACCTCAGCTTCCTCCTGGCCACATGTACACAAAAGGTACAACCTCCCCTGTCAAGTGTTTGGTCGGCTAATTGAGTTGGGCTGGAGTGTAGAGCCCCTCAGTAATGTCTCTCACCCACAAGAGGTAGTTCATTCCTCTGTCTATCTCTCACCTGTCTATCTCTCACCTGTCTATCCCTCACCTGTCTATCTCTCACCTGTCTATCCTTCACCTGCCTCCTACATTACCTCACTCACTCCTCCGTTCTACCTGCTCTTGGTTTAGTGGTCACCAACTGATGGGTTATGGTAATGGTGGTGAACTCTCCGTCACCACCCCTCAAATGTCTGCCCCCATCATCAGGTGAAATTAGTGTGTTTAATCACCAGGTGTGCCAGGGATACTAACTACAGCCTTGGTCCACCTGAGCTACCTTACACCTGTGACCCTTAACCTTCCTTTTAATTAATATACAGATGACTACTGAACACTTGTGACCCCCAATCTGCCTGTTAATTAATGCACATGTTACTACTGAACACCTGTGACCCCAATCTGCCTGTTAATTAATATACAGGTAACTACTTAACACCTATAACTCATAACCCCAATAACTAGGAACACAGATATTTTTGGTGACACGGTGATGAAAGGTCAGGGGTCGGGTCAGAGGTCAGGGGTCAGTGATTAGAGGATGATAGGGAGAGTTTAGTGGTAGTAGGTGACGATTTATACCTTATGTGACTCATGTGTCTGTTGTCACTATTGTTATTGTATATCCTCCTCACCATCATCATCAACCACTATTGCCATTACCACCACTATCAACCACCAACCACCACTATTACCATCACCAACCCACCCCAAAATCGACACACACACACACACACACACCTACCACCACCCCCTACCCTCTCTCCTACACACGCCATTCGTGAAACAGTAACACCATAATTGAGGAGCAGACACCATAAATCACCATAATACATGAGGTGTGTGGCGACCTAGACGACGCCTGGCTCTACAGTGTTTGATACTCCTCACTGTTATTATTCTCAGCCTGCAACCGTAATGTTATGCATGAGGCGTATTACCATATTCATAGTTGGTAATGTCCATGGTGGTAGTGGTGATGGTGGTAGTGGTGATGGTGGTAGATTATGGGGGAGGATGGTGGTGATGGTGGTAGATTAAGGGGTGAGGATGGTGGTGATAGTGGTAGATTAAGGGGTGGTGAGGATGGTAGGGATGGTGGTAGATTAGGGGGTGGTGGTGATGGTGTGGGTGGGGGGTGAGGATGGTGGTAGATTAGGGGGGTGGTGAGGATGGTGGTAGGGTGGGGGGGTGGTGAGGATGGTGGTGATGGTGGTAGATTAAGGGGGTGAGGATGGTGGTGTTAGATTAAGGGGGGTGGTGAGGATGGTGGTGATGGTGGTAGATTAAGGGGGTGGTGAGGATGGTGGTGATGGTGGTAGATTAGGTGGTGAGGATGGTGGTGATGGTGGTAGATTAAGGGGTGGTGAGGATGGTGGTAGATTAGGGGGGATACAGTATATTACAGGATGACCTTAAGTATATTTGGAGTTTACTATTTTGGTATATTTCTGGTATACCATTGATATATTTGAGTCAACTGGGTTTTGTTTTAGTGTGGGGGGTATTCTTCTGGTTTACCTTGGGTTTATTTAAGGTTTATGTAGTGTAAACTGCACTGTGTTTTAGGTTTACTTCAGGTAATATGGTAATAAAATGCCATTAACACTGTCAACACCACTAACACCAACGCCCTACCAACACCACCCTGCCAATCCCTACCAACACCACCGCACTACCATCACCATCACCCTCCACCCTGCCAACACTACCATCACCCTGCCAACACCATCACCCTACCAACACCACCTGCCAACACTACCATCACCATCACCCTGCCAACACCACCCACCAACACCTACCATCCCACCCTGCCAACACCACCCTGCCAACACACCAACACCACCCTGCCAACACTACCATCACCCTACCAACACCACCCTGCCAACACTACCATCACCCTGCCAACACCCTACCAACACCATCACCCTACCAACACCACCCTGCCAACACTACCATCACCATCACCCTGCCAACACCACCCACCAACACTACCATCACCCTGCCAACACCTACCAACACCATCACCCTACCAACACCACCACTACCAACACCACCCTGCCAACACCACTAACACCAACACCCTACCAACACCACCCTGCCAACACCCTACCAACACCATCACCTACCAACACCACCACCCTACCAACACCACCACCCCTACCAACACCACCCTGCCAACACCCTACCAACACCATCACCCTACCAACACCCTACCAACACCACCACCTACCAACACACCGACAACATCGTGCCACCACAACATAACAAGGCGGCCGTAACATCGTTCTTGGCAGCCTTCCGTCCGTAGCATCAAACCTCATACTGATGCTAATTAACACAAGGACAGGTGAGCCAGGTGTGTGGATCTCCCCTCCCTCCTCCTTCCCTCACCTGGGATTTAATATGTATGTGGAGAAGAGAGAGAGAGAATAAGCGTGTGTGTGTGAGGAAAACGAAATAAATAGATATAGATACCAGATAGATAGATAGATAGATAGATAAATGTAGATAGATAGATAGATAGATAGAGACGAGAGTTAAAAAAGTAATAAATAAATAAAATACAGAAATAATATGTACTGTACCTCTGGACTGTAATGTAATTTCACGTAATTCAACTAATTTTTTTGTATTTATTTATTTTTGTATTAAGTTTGAGTTGACATAGATGACATAATGAGGAAAACAAAGATGTGTTTCTAAAGGTTGAATTTTATGAACTGGAGATATGTATATTATGTATAAATGTATTCTGTGCTATGTATATTGTGTTATGTATTGTGTTATAATATATGCTGTTATGTATTATGTATTATGGAGACTGTTCATAATTTTTTTTTATTAATTCGTATATGTTCGATTTTTTTTAGGTACATGTTAAGAATTTGGTCTCTCTCTCTCTCTCTCTCTCTCTCTCTCTCTCTCTCTCTCTCCACACACAGGATGATAATGATGGCAGAATAAGGATGATAACTGCCCCAAGGAAGCAAAGGTTTAATCTGGGCAAAATGAAACTACATCATAAATTCTTAATTTTTGAGGGAAAGAGGGCAGGGTGATTGGGAGGGAAGAGGAGGGTTGGGGAATTTAACACTGACCTTCTAATGTACTGTACTCAACCTCAATTCCGTTTTCTTTACTGTTATCCGTTTTCTTTACTGTTAACTTTAATCCCGTTTTCTTTCATAAATCTCCTAAACTCGTTCATGCAATTTGGAATTGTTATGTAATTATTAATATATTTTTTTTCATTGTGAATTAAAATTACATCTCAAGTGAAGGTAATGAAAGAGAATATTATAATTAGTATATAAACTTCAAGTCCAATTAATTATTTTTATGCTTTTTATTTAATTACTCGTTCCTGTAATCATTTAACTTTTTAATTATTGTTTGTTTGTTATTTGTTTATTTGTTTGTTTTTGTTTGTATGTTTTTATGAGGGAAATCGATGTGTTTTTCGGTCAAACAATATTTTATACACATGACATCATTATCTTTTCCATTAAGATTTTGGCCTAGATTGTGTTCAGGGGTTTTTACTCTTGGTAATAGAGGTCAGTTGGGCCCCAGTTTTAATAGGCCCCAGTCCTAATAGACCCCAAACCCCTAGAAACTATCATAACCATTAGGCTTGCTACCAGTTAATGTCTATGGCTCGTTAGGTTAGGTTAGGTTAGGTTAGGTTAGGTTACCCCGCCATCTCACCAGTTTTGTGTCAGGGTCGTGAGGAAGATAGCTGGTTGGGATGTGATTGACCTGACTGTTGCTATGTATATCCAGTCACCATGTATACCCATTCACTATGTATACCCGTCAACATGTATACCCAGTCACTATGTATACCCAGTCACCATGTATACTCAGTCACCATGTATACCCATTCACCATGTATCCAGTCACTATGTATACCCATTCACTATGTATGCAGTCACCATGTATACCCAGTCACCATGTATACCCAGTCCCCATGTATACCTAGTCACCATGTATACCCATTCACTATGTATACCCATTCACTATGTATACCCAGTCACTATGTATACCCAGTCACCATGTATCCAGTCCCCATGTATACCCATTCACTATGTATACCCATTCACTATGTATACCCAGTCACCATGTATACCCAGTCACCATGTATACCCAGTCCCCATGTATACCCATTCACTTATACCCAGTCACTATGTATACCCAGTCACCATGTATACCCAGTCACTATGTATACCCAGTACCATGTATGCAGTCCCCATGTATACCCATTCACTATGTATACCCAGTCACCATATACCCAGTCACCATGTATACCCAGTCCCCATGTATACATTCATGTATGCCCAGTCACCATGTATACCCAGTCACCATGTATACCCATTCACTATGTATACCCATTCACTATGTATACCCAGTCACCATGTATACCCAGTCACCATGTATACCCAGTCACCATGTATACCTAGTCACCATGTATCCCATTCACTATGTATACCCATTCACTATGTATCCAGTCACTATGTATACCCAGTCACCATGTCCAGTCCCCATGTATACCCATTCACTATGTATACCCATTCACTATGTATACCCAGTCACCATGTATACCCAGTCACCATGTATACCCAGTCCCCATGTATACCCATTCACTATGTATACCCAGTCACTATGTATACCCAGTCACCATGTATACCCAGTCACTATGTATACCCAGTCACCATGTATACAGTCCCCATGTACCCATTCTATGTATACCCAGTCACCATGTATACCCAGTCACCATGTATACCCAGTCCCCATGTATACCCATTCACCATGTATACCCAGTCACCATGTATACCCAGTCACCATGTATACCCATTCACTGTATACCCATTCACTATGTATACCCAGTCACCATGTACCCAGTACCATGTAACAGTCACCATGTATCCCAGTCATGTATACCCATTCACTATGTATACCCATTCACTATGTATACCCAGTCTATGTATACCCAGTCACCATATCCAGTCCCATGTATACCCATTCACTATGTATACCCATTCATATGTATACCCAGTCACCATGTATACCCAGTCACCATGTATACCCAGTCCCCATGTATACCCATTCACTATGTATACCCAGTCACTATGTATACCCAGTCACCATGTATACCCAGTCACCATGTATACCCAGTCACCATGTATACCTAGTCACCATGTATACCCATTCACTATGTATACCCATTCACTATGTATACCCAGTCACTATGTATACCCAGTCACCATGTATCCAGTCCCCATGTATACCCATTCACTATGTATACCCATTCACTATGTATACCCAGTCACCATATACCCAGTCCCCATGTATACCCATTCACTATGTATACCCAGTCACTATGTCCAGTCACCATGTATACCCAGTCACTATGTATCCAGTCACCATGACCCCATGTATACCCATTCACTATGTATACCCAGTCACCATGTATACCCAGTCACCATGTATACCCAGTCCCCATGTATACCCATTCACCATGTATACCCAGTCACCATGTATACCCAGTCACCATGTATACCCTTCACTATGTATACCCATTCACTATGTATACCCAGTCACCATGTATACCCAGTCATATGCAGTCACCATGTATACCTAGTCACCATGTATACCCATTCACTATGTATACCCATTCACTATATACCCATTCACTATGTATACCCAGTCACCATGTATACCCAGTCCCCATGTATACCCATTCACTATGTATACCCATTCACTATGTATCCCAGTCACCATGTATACCCAGTCACCATGTATACCCAGTCCCCATGTATACCCATTCACTATGTATACCCAGTCACTATGTATACCCAGTCACCATGTATCCAGTCACCATGTATACCCAGTCACCATATACCTAGTCACCATGTATACCCATTCACTATGTATACATTCACTATGTATACCCAGTCACTATGTATACCCAGTCACCTGTTCCAGTCCCACATATACCCATTCACTATGTATACCCATTCACTATAATACCCAGTCACCATGTATACCCAGTCATGTATACCCAGTCCCCATGTATACCCATTCACTATGAGTCACTATGTACCCAGTCACTATGTATACCCAGTCACTATGTATACCCAGTCACCATGCATACCCAGTCCCCATGTATACCCATTCACTATGTATACCCAGTCACCATGTATACCCAGTCACCATGTATACCAGTCCCCATGTATACCCATTCACCATGTATACCCAGTCACCATGTATACCCAGTCACCATGTATACCCCATTCACTATGTATACCCATTCACTATGTATACCCAGTCACCATGTATACCCAGTCACCATGTATACCCAGTCACCATGTATACCTAGTCACCATGTATACCCATTCACTATGTATACCCATTCACTATGTATACCCAGTCACTATGTATACCCAGTCACCATACCCAGTCCCATGTATACCCATTCACTATGTATACCCATTCACTATGTATACCCAGTCACCATGTATACCCAGTCAATGTATACCCAGTCCTGTAGCACCATTCACTATGTATACCCAGTCACTATGTATACCCAGTCACCACATACTATGTATACCAGTCACCATGTATACCCAGTCCCCATGTATACCCATTCACCAGTATACCCAGTCACTATGTATACCAGTGTTGTACCCAGGTTATTAATGGTCTATGGAGCTTTTGTTATCGTATGTTATCTTGTTATCTTCTTAGCTAGGGTTGTTAGGCTGGTAATTGATAGTCTCAATGAGGTGTTTGGTCTATTGGGTGTGTCAGCTGCTAGTTGTTATCCCTAACCACTGTCAGCACCACCATTATCACACTGTCAGCATCACCGTCATCGCACTGTCAGCATCATCGTCATCACACTGTCAGCATCACCATCATCACACTATCGGTATCACCAGCATCACCATCATTCCATCACACTGTAACCACCACCACATTGATAACACCACCAACAGTCCATCACAGGCAGCACCATCACCACACCGTCACCATCACACTCTCAACACCTCCATCACTACACTGTCAGCACCACTTCACTACACCGTCAGCACCACCACCACCACCTATCAGAACCATCACCACACTGTCACCACCACCACCACACTATCAGCACCATCACCACACTGTCACCACCTCCACTACACTGTCAGCACCACCACCACCACAGTGTCAGCACCACCACAGTGTCAGCATTGATGGATTTAAACTGTTATGTGTCGTGTCTTACCCATAACCAACTGATCATAGTAGTTAACTTTTTACAAGGTGTGTGTGTGTGTGATCCAGCAGAGTCAGTCTTCTCCTAGAATTTTATAACACACACACACACACACACACACACACACACACACACACACACACACACACACACACACCAAAGGTTATTGTTGCAGATCTTTAAACCTAAGTACAACACGAGGTATACAGACAGACACCCACAACCACCCATTTACCCCCTACTCACCCACAACCCCCCACTCACAACCACCCACCCACAACCACCCACCCACAACCACCCACCACAACCCCATCCCCCACATGGTAGCATCAACAGGCCCTCCTCACCTCCCTCCCCACCTCCTCCCCACCTCCTTCTCCCCACCCCCAAACTGACCTACAAAAAGGGTTGACAGGTAAGATGCTTCGGATATACTCACCAATGACCCGAGATCTTAACCCTTCTACAGTAGTGACTCTGTGATAAGAATTATTTTTTGGAAGGTCTGGTCGACGTCGTCGGGTCCGTGGCGCCTTGTCGCCCGTGCACGTGTCGGTCGTTCGTGGCGTGTCTTGTCGTGGTCGTGGCGTGGCGTGGCGTGTCGGCTGTCGCGTCGGGTCGGCGGGTCGTCATGTCTCGTGTCGTCGGTCGTCTTGTGGTGGTTGTCGTCGTGTCGGTGAGGGAAACAGAGGCAAACTTTTGAGGTAATTATGGGTTGTGTCACTTGGTGGAGAGGGGAAAGTAGGAGGGGAGAAGGAGGAGGTGGAGAGAAGACGGGGAGGAGGGAGGGAGGGGAGGAAGGAGTGGATAAGGAGGGTGGAGGTAGGGGAGTAGAGGGGAGAGGTGGAGGGGGGAGGGAAGGAGGAAGGATTGAGGCTTCTGCATAATCATTGTGATAATAATTATAGTTAAAATTTCTTCTCTCTCTTTTTTTTTTCCACCCTGGAGACGCTCATGTTGTCAAAGAGACACCTTGGTATAATCTCTCTCTCTCACGGCTACATGTTAGGGTCATATAAGGGGTGTAAGGGTCATGTATGGGGTGTAAGGGCCAAATAAGGTGTAAGGATCATATATGTGTAAGGTCAGAAGGTAAGGAAGGATGTGGGGCCAAATGGTGTACAGAAGAGAGTAGGTGCAGACAGACAGACAGACAGAGAGGCAATAAATTAATCTCAAACGATCTCATTGTATCTCCTTTTATTTATTTCTTCTTAAATATTTCCAGCAACTAATTCCCGTCTTGTTCTTTCAGGGTATGTTTACTGATGGTAGAGGAGATAATGAGGAGGAAAGGTGAGAGAATGATGGAGTGAGGTAAGTAGAAGAAAGAAGAAGAGAGTCAGCTATGAAACAAAGTCAGCTGATGTAAACAATGTCAGCTGATGAACAGCCACTGATGTAAAACAAAGTCAGCTGATGCAAAGTCAGCTGATGTAAACAGAGTCAGCTGATGTAAACAAAGTCAGCTGATGTAAACAAAGCCAGCTGATGTAAACAAAGTCAGCTGATGTAAACAAAGTCAGCTGATGTAAACAAAGTCAGCTGATGTAAACAAAGTCAGCTGATGTAAACAAAGTCAGCTGAGTAAACAAAAGATGTAAACAGTAGTTGATGTAAACAAAGTCAGCTGATGTAAACAAAGTCAGCTGATGTAAACAAAGTCAGCTGATGTAAACAAAGTCAGCTGATGTAAGAAAATCGTGATCTAATAATAATAATCAGCTGTGGGAATTAAAGTCAGGTGGTGTGACCCCAGTAGGTAGGGCCGGGGGCAGGGCCGGGAGGGTGTAATCACCATTCCGGGAACGCTCAGTATTTTAACCTGGCCAACGTTCCGTGTTCTGTCTTCATTCCCTGTGTCACCATCTAATTAGGCCAGGCCAGGTGACTGTATTAGCGGATA
Source organism: Homarus americanus (assembly GCF_018991925.1). Classification (NCBI taxonomy): domain Eukaryota; kingdom Metazoa; phylum Arthropoda; class Malacostraca; order Decapoda; family Nephropidae; genus Homarus; species Homarus americanus. Next base: position 108,296 of record NW_024732839.1, read on the forward strand.
TACAGGTATTGGTGTCCTGTTGGTAGGGGGGCCCTACTGTGTCATGTCTGCTTGTAATTAGGGCCGCGACAGTTGATTGAGATTGGTCTTATGGACGAGTACTGGAGAGAGAGAGAGAGAGAGAGAGAGAGAGAGAGAGAGAGAGAGAGATCTTCCCGTGGTGTCTCAAATAGGTCTCCAGGTTTATGGTGAGAGAGAAGATGTTCTCAAAAGCCGAAATAAAAACACGGCTCTGTTTACGTTAGTCAGCTGAGGCGGGAACCCCACCACTCAGTAGAGCGTGCGGTCAAAGGGTCCCGTGGAAGGTTCAATAACCAATAGGAATGATCCACTTACAAGCGTCGTTCCGTTTGAGCTTTGCGGATTGGTCAATTACTTAGCCAGTTGACCGTGAATGTAATTTCCGGATACACCGTTGGTTGGGCTGGTGGGGGAGGCCAGGCCGCTGTAGAACAAAAATAAGAGACCTAACCTAACCTAACTAATTAAACATTCAGAAAGTGGGTGATAATACATACATACATACATACATACATACATACATACATACATACATACATACGCGTTAATGTATCGTTAGAGAACATACCGAAAAGGATTTATTTTAGTCTATCTCATTATAATAACACTTGTATACTGGGAATAAAACGAGTTTCTTACGTGATATTTGTATTACTGTTGAGGTTTATTACGTGTGTGAATGGACTCTGACTCACCGGACAAGAACCTGATGTGTGTATATTTAATTGACTCATTTAAGGGAAGTCCGTTATATCGAGGGTTCGTTAGATATAAAAACCCACCTAACGAACTGTATACAGATGAGAATCCGTTATATCGAGGGTTCGTTAGATATTAAACCCCATCTAACGAACTATATATACATATGAGAATCCGTTATATCGAGGCCTGTAGGAGATGAAACCTCCATCTAAATGAACTATATACATATGAGAGTCCGTTATATCGAGGGTTCGTTAGATATTAAACCTCCATCTAACGAACTATATACATATGAGAATCCGTTATATCGAGGGTTCGTTAGATATTAAACCTCCAGCTAACGAACTATATACATATGAGAGTCCGTTATATCGAGGGTTCACTATATAATCAGATGCTGTATTCGGTATTAGCGGACTTAACAGTAGTGGATTGTGAGGAGGTGGATGAGGATGGATAAATAGAGGGCAAGCAGAAGGCGGATGAGAGAGAGAGAGAGAGGGAGAGTTGATAAAAGATAGATGGATAGGACAGAAGAATAAGAGAGAGAGAGAGAGAGAGAGAGAAGTGGATAAAGGATAGATGGATAAACAGAAGAATAAGAGAGAGAGAGAGAGGTGAATAATGAATAGATGGATAAATAGAAGAAAAAGAGAGAGAGCGAGAGAGAGAGGTGGATAAAGGATAGATGGATAAACAATAATAAATTCCATAGCACCAAAAAGGGATTACATGAAGAATTGTCACCCCAGAGTTTGGCAGGGTGACAGGTGGGGTCAGGACACCTCCATGGTTAGGTTAGGTTAGGTTAGGTTAGGTCAGGTCTATATTATTCTTATTTGTTTTTTCTTTAAGCTTTTCACAATAAAGATGCATAACACAAAGGAATATATTTGTTATCCTAATTATACAAATTATATTCACTGTGGGCTGGGGTGACAATTCTTCAGGTGGGATATCCTGGGGTGACGATTCTTCAGATGGGATATCCTGGGGTGACGATTCTTCAGGTGGGATATCATGGGGTGACGATTCTTCAGGTGGGATATCCTGGGTGACGATTCTTCAGATGTGATATCCTGGGGTGACGATTCTTCAGGTGGATATCATAAGACGATTCTTCAGATGGGATATCCTGGGGTGACACCTTCAGGTGGGATATCCTGGGTGACAATTCTTCAGGTGATATCCGGGGTGACGATTCTTCCAGGTGGGATATCCTGGGGCGAGGCCTCTTCAGGTGGGATATCCTGGGGTGACGATTCTCAGGTGTGGACATCCTGGGGTGACGATTCTTCAGATGGGATATCCTGGGTGACGATTCTTCAGGTGGGATATCCTGAGGTGACGATTCTTCAGATGGGATATCCTTGGGTGACGATTCTTCAGGTGGGATATCCTGGAGACGATTCTCCTTCAGATGGGATATCCCAAGACGATTCTTCAGGTGGGATATCCTGGGGTGACGATTCTCCAGGTGAGATATCCTGGGGTGACGATTCTTCAGGTGGGATATCCTGGGGTGACGATTCTTCAGGTGGGATATCCTGGGGTGACGATTCTTCAGGTGATATCCTGGGGTGACGATTATTCAGGTGATATCCGGGGTGACGATTCTTCAGATGGATATCCTGGGGTGACGATTCTTCAGATATATTGTCCTGGGGTGACGATTCTTCAGGGTGATATCCTGAGGTGACGATTCTTCAGGTGGACATTCTGAGGTGACGATTCTTCAGGTGGACATTCTGAGGTGACGATTCTTCAGGTGGACATTCTGAGGTGACGATTCTTCAGGTGGACATTCTGGGGTGACGATTCTTCAGGTGGACATTCTGAGGTGACGATTCTTCAGGTGGACATTCTGAGGTGACGATTCTTCAGGTGGACATTCTGAGGTGACGATTCTTCAGGTGGACATTCTGAGGTGACGATTTTTCAGGTGGACATTCTGAGGTGACGATTCTTCAGGTGGACATTCTGGGGTGACGATTCTTCAGGTGGACATTCTGGGGTGACGATTCTTCAGGTGGATATCCTGGGTGACGATTCTTCAGGTGACATCGGTGACACCGGGATATCCTTACAGAGGATATCCTTGACATTCAGGATATCCTGGGGACATTCTTAGGATACGTGACATCAGATGAATCGACATCTTCAGATCCCAAAAGTTTTACCGTGACTAAAAATACAAATTAAAGATTTAAAAATAATTTAACCCTGAAAATCATCCCTTCTCCCCCACTCTCCCCAACAAAGTTCTGTCGTATCAAAGTTTCATGGAAACTTTTGAGGTGATTAGGCAGGGCAGAATATTCTCCCCGGGGTCCGTGTAAACAAGACTGTGGAGGGTGGGGAGACTTACCTGCTCTTAATTACTTCTTCTCACCTGCTGCTGGACGGAATATACTGTATGTGTGGACGGGGTAGTTACACACACACACACACACACACACACACACACACACACACACACACACACAAATAAACAGTCAACCCAACGGAGAAATACAGACAGACAGACAGACAGACACAAAGACAGACACAAATACAGACAGACAGACAGACAGACAGACAGACAGACAGACAGACAGACACTACCACGGAGAATAACACTGGTAAGAAAGACATTGCCAGGCTGAACAGGACAGTCACCACTACCATCCTTCTGTAGGTGAGGGATTAGATGGATTAATGGGGATTAGCATGGATTTATAGGTGGATTAAAGGGGATTAGGATGGATTAAAGGGGATTAGGGTGGATTAAAGACGATTAATGGGTGGATTAGGATGGATTACTGGGGATTAGGTTTGATTAAAGGGGATTATGATGGATTAAAGGGGATTAGGATGGATTAAAGACGATTAATGGGTGGATTAGGATGGATTACTGGGGATTAGGTTTGATTAAAGGGGATTAGGATGGATTAAAGGGGATTAGGGTGGATTAAAGACGATTAATGGGTGGATTAGGATGGATTACTGGGGATTAGGTTTGATTAAAGGGGATTAGGATGGATTAAAGGGGATTAGGATGGATTAAAGACGATTAATGGGTGGATTAGGATGGATTACTGAGGATGAGGATGGATTAACGGGCACCTCACTGGGGACTAAGGATGGTTCACTTGACTCGTAGGAAATTTTGCGATCCTGGGTAATTTGGCGGTGTTTAACGAGGCGAAACAGCACGTCGAGTTGGCGAAAAGTTTGGCGCTCCTAGTCGTTTTAGTGGTAAATTTGGCGGTGTTTGGCGAGGCTAGACAATTTAGCAATGTTTGGCGAAGCTATAGTGAATTTGGCGGTGTTTGGCAGGGCTGAACAATTTAGCAATGTTTGGCGAAGCTATAGTGAATTTGGCGGTGTTTGGCGAGGCTAGACAATTTAGCAATGTTTGGCGAAGCTATAGTGAATTTGACGGTGTTTGGCGAGGCTAGGCAGTTTAGCAATGTTTGGCGAAGCTATAGTGAATTTGGCGGTGTTTGGCGAGGCTACACAGTGGTTGGTTATATTTGGTGACATGATTAATTTGACGACCAAGAGGCAATACGTCGGTGTTTCGAGAGGTAATTAATTTGGCGATGTTTGAGGAGAGTAGATAATTTAGCGAGTTGGCGGGTGGTCTGCTCTCTCTCTCTCTCTCTCTCTCTCTCTCTCTCTCTCTCTCTCTCTCTCTCTCTCTCTCTCTCTCTCTCTCTCTCTCTCTCTCTCTCTCTCTCTCAGAAAAGGAAGAGGGAAGGAAAGTCGTGTTTATTATTATTATTATTATTATCATCATTATTATTATTATTATTGTTATTGTTGTTGTTGTTGTTGTTGTTGTTGTTGTTGTTGTTGTTGTTGTTGCTGCTGTCATTGGATGTAAGATTACAAACTCGACTCTGATTGGTGGTAAAAAATGTAATCTCTTCCGTCATTGGCTGTAAGTTAAATGTTAGCTCGCGTGTAATTGGAGGTGCTAAACCTGACTGACGGTAACACTAAGCTCGCCAGTGATTGGTTAGGAACAAATATGCAAGCTCTACTCTGATTGGTGGTATAAAAATTTCAACCTCGCTTGTGATTGGTGGGCAGAGGGATTATAGACCTAATCTGCCGAGTGAGTTAAGCCAGAAGATGTAAACTCACACGTGATTGGTCGAAAGAAAAATGTGGATTCGATCGTTGTTGGTGGTAAAGAAAAATATATATAATCTGGCTTGTGATTGGTGGGCTGGGGGATGATGGGGTAATCTGCCCTCCTGAGTGGCCAGTTCATCGACCTTTTTAAACCAGGGATGGGAAGTAAGTGATCCGGGCCCGCTGATTGGCTGTTTCCGGAGGTGAAGTTTAACTTAGAAAAATCACTACAAAACCGTGTGTGTGTGTGTGTGTGTGTGTGTGTGTGTGTGTGTGTGTGTGTGTGTGTGTGTGTGTGTGTGTGTGTGTGTGTGTGTGTGTGTGTGTGTATCGGCTTGTGGGTAGTGTACTGGCATGGTGAGCCTCTCACACACACACACAAGACCCCAAACTTTGATAAGGAAGAAAAAAAAACCAGTTAAAATTAAACTCACTTAAAACGGCTTTAAAGTAAAGTAATTTAATCAGTAAAAGATATTCCCCCGTCCTCCCTGCCGCCCTCCCTACCGCCCCTGCCGCCCTCCCCTCCACCAAACGGTTTAACATACGCACTGTAATGACTTCGTGAAAAAAAATGGCCAGCGAACCTTTTCCTTTGTTCCTTAGTTGGTTCTATTTTCCTGTGATTTTTTTTCCTTTGGGAGAATGGGGGAGAGGAGGGATGGGGAAGGGGAGGTGGCCTAAAATTGGGCGTCTGGAAATGGTTGTTTTAATTTGAATGGTTTTAAAATACTGTGTGTGTGTGTGTTAGTGAGAGGGGGCAAGTAGGAGGGAGGAGATGATAGAGGGAGGGGAAGGAGGGAGGGAAGGAAGGAAGGAAGGGAGGGGAGGGAAGGAAGATAAAGCTTGTATTTTGGAAAGGTGTTATTGATGATGATGTTGTAGGTTTTTGTTGTTGTCGTTGTTGTTTTTGTTGTTAAATTCCACTTTTATTCAGCTAATTCCCTTCTCACTGTAGCCTTTGGTCGACGAGTCTGTCAACTTAGTCCTCAATCGACCAGACCGTCTAAGACCAGTCCACTATCGACCAGACCGTCTAAGACCAGTCCTCTATCGACCAGACCGTCTAAGACCAGTTCACTATCGACCAGACCATCTAAGACCAGTTCACTATCGACCAGATCATCTAAGACCAATCCTCTATCGACCAGACCGTCTAAGACCAGTCCAATATCGACCAGACCGTCTAAGACCAGTCCTCTATCGACCAGACCGTCTAAGACCAGTTCACTGTCGACCAGACCATCTAAGACCAGTCCAATATCGACCAGACCATCTAAGACCAGTCCTCATCGACAGATCATCTAAGACACCTATCGACCAAACCATCTAACCAGTCCTCTATCGACCAGACCATCTAAGACCAGTCCTCTATCGACCAGATCATCTAAGACCAGTCCACTATCGACCAGACTGCAAGACCGTCCACTATCCCAGACCATCTAAGACCAGTTCACTATCGACCAGACCATCTAAGACCAGTCCACTATCGACCAGACAGTCTAAGACCAGTCCACTATCGACCAGACCATAAGACCAGTCCACTATCGACCAGACCATCTAAGACCAGTCCACTATCGACCAGACCATCTAAGACCAGTTCCTCGCAGACATCTAGACCAGTTCACTATCGACCAACCAATAAAGACCAGTTCACTATCGACCAGACCATCTAAGACCAGTCCTCTATCGACAGACCATCTAAGACCAGTCCTCTATCGACCAGACCATCTAAGACCAGTTCACTATCGACCAGACCATCTAAGACCAGTCCTCTATCGACCAGACCATCTAAGACCAGTCCTCTATCGACCAGACCATCTAAGACCAGTTCACATCGACCAGACAACAAAGACCAGT
>NW_024732840.1:0-22386 GCF_018991925.1 Homarus americanus
GTTCAGGTTAAAAAGTGAGCATATTGGTGTACCATTATTTGATTGTGTTTGTAGTGTTGGAGGGAATATAAGTGTAAATTTTACAGTGTGTCTCATTCATCCCAGTCACAGACGCTATCCTTCCACGGGTCACGGACAATTAATTTTGTTTAGTAAATTTAAGTGCTCTTGTGCTGGTTCGGGATTTCTCACTAAGGGGCGCTTCCACTGCAATTACCATCTAATAATCTTTAATAAACCCCAAGTCAAGTGAGAAATTAAAGGTCCAGTAAATTCCGACCGGTTACAAATGGTAGCAGAGCGTAGTTATTTTTTATGTGACTGATAGTTCTGTGGTTGGGATAATGAACGCCATCATGTGTTGGTTAGTAATGGTAGGGATTGAACTCGCACTGATGTTCATCCTTGTGCCCGGATTGAGTTGGTTAGGCTTGACAGTAGAGATAAAAATGAGGAGGATGAGAGACAGCCACGAGACCTTGGTGCAGCTGAGAGAGGAGTTTGGAGACCTAAAGAGGGATTATCAAGCACGGGTAAACAGGTTCAAGTGGGAGTTTCAGGCACACATTCAACGGTTCAGGGAGGAAACAAGGGGTGAATGTCAGGCACACGTCCAGCAGTCAAGGAAGTGTCAGGTCCAAGTGGGAAAATACAGGGGTATGTAAGTAGTTCAGAGAGGTTGATCGAGCCCTCCAGCTGAGAGACAAGACGAAGCCGACCGATTACAGTTTAGGTGTGCATGGTAATGAGAAAAGGTAGGTTGTCGAGGGTGAGTTGGAGGAGTGGTGAGTAGGGCAGAAGGGATTGGAGAGATGGTTAGGTCAGAGATGTGCGTTGAGTAGTGGTTGCTGTCATGAGCGGGATTGAGAGTACGGTTGTAATGTCCAGGGCTTCACTAATATGGACTGGTACATTGTCAGAGGGTTGGTCTGCCGGCATGAGGTTCGGAGATGTGGATTGAGTCGATCGTTGAAGACGTGAGAGCGTTCGTGTGGACTGAGTATTTTTTGACACTGGTTCCTCTTAGTTCAAGGGCCAGGCAAAGGAGAGCTTGTTTGTTTTGGACTGTGTATTGTTTTGACACTGGTTCCTCTTAGTTCAAGGGCCAGGCCAAAGGAGAGTATGCAGGATGCGGATTTGGTATTATTTTGGACACTGGTTCTCTAGCTTAAGGGCCAGGCAAAAGGGGAGCGTGATGTTCTGGTTGGTTTTGAGTTGGGCTAGGCAAGAAATGGAGTTGCTGGCTGCGAGTTGGAATAGGGCAGAGTTGAAGGTGGTTTCTAAGTTGTTCTCTCAGCACATGAGGACAGTGCTGTCTTTTTTTAGGGGGGTCGAGTGTTAGCGGGAGAGAGAAGGGGAGAAGAGAAAACGGGAATGCTGCGTTTAGCACGCTGAAGGGGTGAGATGCAGTTTCTTAGAAATTTTTTTTAGGGGGGTCGTATGCATGTTTTTCTCAGCACATGAGGGCAGTGCTGTCTTTTTTTAGGGGGGTCGATTATGATATTCAGAAATTTCAGTGTAATTTCAAACGCTGCGCCATTGGCGATACTGAGCTTTCAAGGTCGTCTGAGGGAAGAGAGCGCTCCCCGCACATAGTGAGAGGTTGTGGAACTAGGCCTGTATGATATTAAATGTAATTTGCCGAATTAATAATGATGCGATTCATGAAGTTAAGGGACTATTATTGAATTTGAAATTATTATAGATCGTTTACCAGTCTAAATAATGTTACGGGTGTCCCGAGAAAGTTATTAGTTAGGCAGAAAATATGTCACTAGGCCTAAGCTAGTGCCTTGGAGAGACGCGACACTGGCTGGTTCTCAGTCACTTGGAGGCATTCGGTCCAGCAAGACGTCCCTGCGCGTCCGTCACAGAAATAGTCACGTGGCCTAGTCACCTGTGTTGCACTATTGCAGTATAACAAGTAAGTCTCATTCGATCTCAGACAGGGTTTAGATAGGGCAGTGATAAAGTTAACAAGAGCTAACAGTGAGTTCATTTCAGGGTTTCCGTCAGAACCCAATTGACTGCGAGAAATTGACTGCAAGAAATTAACTGCGAGAGATTGACTGCCGTTTGAGGCTGCCGTTGAGGATTGATGATTGGCGATTGTCGCCGTTGGAACGATCAGTGCAGGCTTGTCACTGGTTAGCGGGGAGCAAAGGATCTCTTGAGTGAACGAGTGCTCCCGACAACTAAAACGATACTGGGCCAGCATCAGCATTGGGTGATCAGTTCTTACCACGTGGGTGCACAACACCACACCACGTGTCCTCGGTCAGATAAAAGTATTACCTACTGGCCATAGTCACCTGTTGGCGTTCTCTCTTCCCGCCCATGGACGCACTGAGAGTACACTGAGGCTATCTGAGTGGATTAATGGCCGCACACTGGGGCCAAGAGTCAGTGGAGTTTAGAGGTACACTTTCCAAGGTGGAGAAAGGCTGATTTGGGCCTTAAACTACGGGTGCCTGTTGGTTGTGCCTTAAACGACTACAGAGTGCAGGTGGAATCTGTGTGTGTGTTTGGTTAGGAAGCATGGTTCACGGGTATTGGTGGTCTCATTAATCTCTTAATAATAGTGACAATATTTTTGTGTGTCATTAATACCATTTTTCAGTTACTGATATTATCTTGACGTGTGCAGTAATAGTTCCTAAATGATTTTGATAGTATTGGTTTTTGAATGTTTGTGTCACTAAGTGGAACCAGAGTGATACTGTGATTTAATTCCTTTAATGCATTTAATTTTTCTTTATAATTCCGATCTCAGGTGTAACCTTTGTTCCCCAGAGTAGTGTTTAAGTCAGGTTAGGAATTGTGCATCTGTTGGGGTGATATAATTTTGTTGAAAAGCCCTTAAGGCCTGTTTCATGTGTGCAAGCAACATTTCTTAATACTTTAAATTTATTGTTGCCTGAGTTTCTAATAATTTCAATATCATGTATAACTTTTATTCCCCAGAGTAGTGTTTCAAGTTCAAGTTAAGAGGTGCGCATATTGGTGTACCATTCATCCCAGTCACAGACGCTATCCTTCCACGGGTCACGGACAAGTCATTTTGTTTAGTAGATTTAAGTGCTCTTGTGCTGGTTCGAGATTTTTCTCAAATGGGCGCTTCCACTGCAATTACCATCTAATAATCTTTAATAAACCCCAAGTCAAGTGAGAAATTAAAGGTCCAGTAAATTCCTACCGGTTACATATATATATATATAGATAAGCACACAACAGAGTGCTTGCGCTTGTGGGAATGTGACGTCATAGGGAGGATCCGTGTGTCTGTAAAACTACCTGACAAGAACAGTTTATGATGCTATTACCTTGATTGCTTCAGCCCCGGTCCAGGTGATTGCCATTTGCCAGTCCGACGGTGTGTGTGGGGGGGGAGGAGGTGTGGGGAGGGGTTATGGGAGGGAAAGATGAAGGAAGGGGAAGAGGAAGGAAGGGAGGGAGGAAGGGAGGGTGGGGTAGGTAGAAGGATGGAGGGAAGTGGGAGGGAGATAAGGAGAAAGGGGAGGAGGAAGGAAAGGAAGGCGGAAGGGACAGAAGGAGAACGGAGAGAAAGGAGAAAATGGGAGAAGGGGGGAGGGAGGTGGGAGGGATGAAGGGAGGGAGGGAGCGAGGAAGGGAGGGAGGGAGCAAGAGAGGGAGGGAAGGAGATAAATAGAAAGGGAAGGGGGGAGGGAGAAAGAGAAGATGGGAGGGACAGGAGTAGAAAGAGGAGAGAGAAGATAATGGGGCGGGAGGGAGGGAGGGAGGGGTGCAGCTGTACCAGAATGAGGATGTTAGCGGAAGTGTGGAAGGAACTGGACAAACAAAGTCGATTTATAGTGTGCGTTTATTATCCCCCACAGGAACGATAAAGCAGTCGTCGCTGTCACTGTGTCTGTTTGTTTAAAGTGTCTTAACACGCTCAATGCCGGCCACCTTTGAGGGTCAGGAACAACCAAGGAACAGCCAAGAGGATCAGGAACAACCAAGGAACACACACACACACACACATAGTTAATCTATATGTTGACTCTATGTTTTTTATGGTTCTGTATTGAAAGTTTTTGTCAATTAAGTGACCCACTCACCGATTCCACCATATGTAACTTATCATCTCTGCTCATTGTATATTTTCAGCCTTCGGGCTGCCATGTTATCTTAATAAACCGTTAATTATTATTATTATTATTATTATTATTATTATTATTATTATTATTATTATTATTATTATTATTATTATTATTAAACACACACACACACACGTATTTATCAACAACCCAACTAACTGCTTACACCTCCCCTAAAAACAACACCACCTACTACCCTCAACAACTACCACCACCACACATCTACCACCCCCAACAACTACCACCACCAGCACGTCTACCACCCACAACAACTACCATCCCAAACAACAACTACCACCACAGCAACTACCACTAACACCACATCTTCCATCCGAACCACAACTACCACCCTCAACAACAACTACAACCACAACTACCACCCTCAACAACAACTACAACCACAACTACCACCCAACAACAACAACCACCACCACCTCAACCACCCCTCTCAACAACATTAATCACAATGAACTACTCAAAGATACTTACTAACCAAGACACCATGAAAATACCTTAAACTAGCACTAACCATGAGAAGGGAGGGAGGTAGGAAGGAAGGAAGGAAGGAAGGAATTAAAGAACAAAGTAAGATAGATAGATAGATAGATAGAAGATAAATAGATGGGGGAGGTTAGATTGGTAGGGAAGGGAAGGGAAGGGAAGGGATTGGGGTTATAGGGAGGGATGGATAATAATCGTGGGGAAGAAGGGATTAGCTTCTAGCCCCCTCCCCCCTCCCTCCCTCTTGTAAGCTGAAGTCTAATCTCCTTGGACCTAATCTATCCATCTTACACAATCACAGTAATAATCATTAATTGGAGGAGAGGGAGAGAGTCTTAACTACAGGTGTTGAGTGAGTTCTGTGTGGCGAGTGGATCCTTATTGCTCCATGGGGGGTTGGGTGGAAGTGGATTCTGTACTTCAAGGGACTCACACACACACACACACACGTCCTTGAAGGCTCTGGGTGCAGTACCTGGAAAATATGACGAGTTTACCACAAATTACACGTGGTTAAGTCTTTTGTCTACGTGTTACTCTCAGTGTTATTTCCAGTGTTACATCCCGTGTTACTGTCCGTGTTATATCCCGTGTTTGTACCTCACTTACCGGACCCGACCGTAACGTAAGTATCAGACCCGAAAGTGAGCCTTGTGTACCGGACCTAACCGGACCATTAATAGTCTTTGGATGCGAAAGTATTGTACCTTAATTGGCCATTCCCTCTGGACCGGACCTCACTGTAATGTACTATCGTGCACCAAAGTTGTGTCCAGTACCCAGCCACAGTGAGGGTTCGAATTGCCTTGAGTCTGAGAGGCAGGTTTATTTATTATTTATACCACCATAATTTCAAGCTGCCTTTTTAACTACGTTTTGTCTTACAGTTGTTTGTTTATGGTTACGAATTCATGGAACAGGTGCAGTGCCCTGGGTGCTTATTGCCGCTCAGGTCACAATAATACTTTAACGAATGGAATATATTAAGGATAAAAGTGAAATATGCAAGGATCAGGGTGAAGGGCCTTGGTCAGCTAGTCTTACTCAGCGACCACGTCACAATTTTGTTGTTATTCCGTCAAAGAGATTATGGTAATATTTATGTATATTCCACCCATCCTTTGCTTAATAAATATTTGTGATAATATGCAGTATTATATAATTATATACTTATGTTAAAAAGATTGGTGTGAAAAAGTTATCAGTACTGTAAAACAGTATTCAGACTTAATCAAGGTGACTGTTCCAATTCTTCCAAGTTCCAGTGTTGAAACACCCCACCACAATATGCAAGCTTCATATATTTTGGAGTGTGCTCAGTTACCGCTAATATTGTGTGCTGAACATCATGAGAAATTTCAATGATGGTAGCAATTGTAACTATATAATTATATTGTGTTATAAGACAACACATTCCACGACGTGTCATACAGATCATTGTATAACACACAATACATAATTTGTGGCTGTTAAGTTACTTTGTTATGAATTTTCATGCGATATAGTACAGAGAGTGTGACAGCACCGAGAGTGAGCTCCTTCAAGACCAGAGTTGACCAACACTGGAGCAGGTGCAGATACATTCTGGAGCCAGTTCTTGCCCAGTACTTGCCAATAACGACATGCAGCCTGTCTGGCATTGAGGATCTGTTTGGTGGTGTTCTTGGTAAGCCAGATATTTGCCTCAGCCCAGCCAGCCATTCACCTCAGCCAGCTAGCCATTCACCTAAGCCAGCGAGCCGTTCACTTCAGCTAGTCAGCCGTAAACCTCAAGCCAGCCTCAGAGAGCCAAACAATCTAAAATAAATAGCAAACCCTTCCCCGCATCCACACACTCTCCCTCCCATCCCACCCACCCCCTCCTCCCATCCACACACCCTACCTCCCATCCACACACCCTAGCTCCAACCACACACCCTTCCTCTCATCCACACACCCTACCTCCAACCACACACCCTTCCTCCCACCCACACACCCTACCTCCAACCACACACCCTACCTCTAATCCACACACCCCACCTCCAACCACACACCCTACCTCCCATCCACACACCCTACCTCCAATCCACACACCCTTTCTCCCATCTACACACCCTAGAAAGAAAAATAAATTAATATTTGATGATTTTGATATTATTCATGAGCAAAGAGCGAGTCATCAGTCGAACATTAGCTCACGTCTCACGGCCTAAACCCCCAAAAAAAAAATAATAATAATTATAATAATAATATTAATAATAATAATAAAAATAATAATAATAATAATAATAATAATAATAATAATAATAATAATAGTGATAATAATAAAAATATTAATGGAAGTATTACGCTTATGCTAACCGTGGAAGCCAACTGCTTGTTTGGTTGTGGACTAGTTTAGTGACGTAAGAGCGGATAGTTGACAAAGCTTCGAAACTCATGACTATCTTTCGTTAATAATTACCAGTTTTATTTTAGCTAATGGTGGATAGAAGTGATTTAAGAAAATTAATGAGATTATAGATGATGGACCAATCGTGTATGGTGTTCTTTCCGCTGTCCAGTCGATTATTTTCATATGAATCAGTAAAATGAACCAATAAATTAAGGAATCGAAGCACCTCGGGTTCGCCACTCGCCAGTGATCATTAGAGGTAAGGCAGTGGTGGTGGCAACATGTGTGTGTCTGGTCATACAGTATTTGATCGCTATTTCCATGTTTTACGTTTGCTGTTTGTGGATTACCTCGTGTTTGTGGCGTCGTGAGGACTTCCAGGACTCTACTTCGTGGTTATTAGCAGTTGAGTGAAGGTAAGGTGATAAGCTGTGTTGTACTGTGGGGTCCAAGGTGGAGGAGGCGGTAGTGTACTGTAGCTCTCCGCCGTGTGTACAGGAGTTGTGGATTCCGTGGCTCGGACAGAAAATACTCCTATTAAGATGGCTATTAACCTAAGCTAGTGTGTGGATAAACAGATAATACTGCTATTAAGATGGCTATTAACCAAAATTAGCATGTGGTATAGACATAATACTGCTATTAAGATGGCTATTAACCAAAGTTAGCATGTGGTATATGTAGATATATGAGACGAATATGGCTGTAATATGTAACTCTGTACTATTTACCATTATTGATTCAGGTCTCTGTATTATATGTTTTATAATCATACTCCCTTTTGTCACCAAGTGTTAGTTCATGTCTTGGGCACATGCGCGCTGTACACGCATGCGCAGACAGAGATACCCAGAGAGATTCCAAGACAGGACGCTGTTTACCGCTGTCTTAACTCCTTTTTGTGTTTGTACCAGGAATAGAACTTACGGACTTGACAACAGTGTGTTTCCTTTACCCCTGAGTGTAAGGACCATCTGAGTATCACACAGTATAGACAGATAATACTGATATTAAGATGGCTATTAGCATGTAGATAGACATATAATACTGCTATTAAGATGGCTATTAACCAAAGTTAGCATGTGGATAGACATATAATACTGCTATTAAGATGGCTATTAGCATGTAGATAGACATATAATACTGCTATTAAGATGGCTATTAACCAAAGTTAGCATGTGGATAGACAGATAATACTGCTATTAAGATGGCTATTAGCATGTAGATAGACATATAATACTGCTATTAAGATGGCTATTAACCTAAGCTAATACGTGGATATATGAATAAAATCCTAGAATTAGTATCGGTACATTGCTGTTGCAGTGCGGGGTACTTCTCCACCTGTACTGGGACCTTGATTTGTATGAATT
The DNA here is from genome assembly GCF_018991925.1 of Homarus americanus. Classification (NCBI taxonomy): domain Eukaryota; kingdom Metazoa; phylum Arthropoda; class Malacostraca; order Decapoda; family Nephropidae; genus Homarus; species Homarus americanus. The sequence goes on from NW_024732840.1 coordinate 8,370, forward strand.
TATTGACTAAAAATCATACATACATACATACATACATACATGAGGGTTATCGGCCTGGTTATTTCATGTTAAACACCTTGTTCAGTTGAAGTTTGTGTTAGGGTAAGAGTGGTAGGTATCGTCACCGGGGCCCATATGCTGCTACTGCTGAAGTAAATTATGTAATGGGATCACTAACCAACATTTCCAATATAATTATTTGCCCTTGATAGTGTAACTACCTAGCGCGTCACACTGGATGAATTCGATTCAATTTCAATTGTTTATTCCTTGATAGAGGAAGCGGGATCCTAGTGCCGTCACTAGGTACCCCTGTACAATAACACCAGAAGTATCTGGCAAGTGTCACAAGTATATACAGTATAAATATTATAAAGGGGCTTACTAAAGCCTAAGGAAGGAAGGAAGGATATTCCTTTAACACATAATTAATGTTATTTACATAATATCTGGCCAGTATGTGGAGGATCATCGTGTCTCCGTCAGGGGGTCGTGGAGTGGTGGTCCAGCAGGCGTCACGGAAGCGTTGTGTGTGGGGACATCTTAAGTAGTGGATAAGGGTGCGGCAGTCGGGTCTTCTGCATAATGGACAAGAGCGTTACTCAGGGGAGGCGGGGATACCAATCTCCCAAGCAAAGTCATACACAATGATGATACGGGCAGCAATCACGTCCCTTTTCCGCGAACCTTTCCCATAGACATACAAGAGGTCAGGAAGTTTACGGAGGACATCGTACCAGGTGGGCGGGGAGTCCAGGGGGATGGCTGCTTCCCGAGCTTCTCTCTGTTTGCGGCGAATTTGGTTCCTAATCTGTAAAAGTGTTCGAGAAACAACGTAGTCAGGTGTGGTCTTGTTGCAGCCAGTATTGGCAAGGCCATCTGCTGCCTCATTCCCCAAGATACTGACATGACTGGGTATCCATAGGAATGTCACAGGACGGCCTGCATCCTGAAGTGTGGATGTTAACCCTCGTATTCGGAGGATGAGGTCCTTATTTTCCCCTGCTCCAAATGCGATCCCGTCGAGAGCAGACATGGAATCGCAGCAGACAAGCAAGGGGCAGAAACCACCTGCTTCTTCCTCAGCGAGAAGGGCAGCAAGGAGGGCTTTTAGTTCCGCCTGAGTGGAGGATGCCCCGTCAGAAACTCTGAGAGACAGTTTGATAGGCTCAGGGGCATCAGGACGGGAGATGTAGACACCAGCCCCGGCCCGACCTGTAGCGGGGTCAAACAGAACCATCAGTGTAGAGGACGACCCTACCTGGGGACCAGTGAGCGATCCAGGAGAGGTGGTATTTGCAGAGAATTACAGGGTTCACGTGGGATTTCGGGAGCGGTCCACCGAGAGCAATCACTTCAGGTTGAAAATCCAGCCAGGGAGAAGGAGACGAACCAACAGCAGGGGTTTACTTGGATCTTGGGTTGTATATCGTAACGTGCGTATTTCTCTCCCACAAGTCCAGGGTTCGAATCGCCTCTGGTTTAAATGTATGTCTGACGAAGCACGATTTCCGGTTTTCGCCTGCACCAACATTGGATAAACTAACCACCCAGATGGCTTGTGTCCCGATATCAGGTGTTCTTATATATGGTAAACAAAAATACTCAGCCTTTGGATACGCCCCTGGTAACTACGCCACTAGCAACCACGCCACTAGCAACTACGCGTGTATTATCATTTTATATTTAGCCTTTCCTCCAGAGGTTTGCCACTAAGGGAATTAGTATGACTGAACATTCATAAATAGTAAATGAGGAACTCTGAGGTAGGTTATTATTGCACAGGGACGAAACCATAATGTGGGGTGAAATGAAACCTAACCTAACCTCACCCCTGTAAATCAAACCAAGTGTGTCTGTAGTGATGATGAATTGTCTTATAATAACTGGGGATCATTCAGCAGCATCAACCATCATCATTATTCATCATCACCATCATTATCATCATCATTCATTATTTATCATCATTCATCGTCCTCGTCATCACATATACGCCATCATTATTGTTATCATTCATCATCATCATCATCATCATCATCATCACCACACACACCCACACATTACCACACACAACACACATTACCACCCCTGAGCCCTCTCCCCCGCCCGCCTTGACTACCAGCAGTGTCAGTTGATACAAATTAGTGGTTATTTCGGTTCGTTTACGCCATTTTGTAGATTTTCTCATAAAAATAAATATATAGTAATATACCAAATAAAAATCTTTGTTTGGCATATGCAATAAATTCTGATTATCTACATGACATTACCTGTAATTTATTCAGAATGTATTCATCATGCAGAACCTCTACCTATGGGAATATGTCAACCTGTCGTTTGTATCATGAGTTCTGAGTGGCTGGTCACCACAAAGGAAGCGCTGAATCTGTATCGAGAGTCCTGAGTGGCTGGGCACCACAAACGAAGCGCTGAATCAGGAGTCGAGCTTGGAGCCACATTTCTCTGAACCATCTGTGACTTTTGTTGATCAGCTGAATAAAAAACGTTTCCCATTATTTCCTGCAGAAGCAACTCAGTTTTTCTGTTAGTGACCATTTACATGTAATATCCGGTCCTTATTATTACAAGAGCGTCGGTTGGATAGAAGTTTCGATCGTGTGGTTCAGTGTCTGGGAGTCGAGCTCTCAGTTGTCACTTTGGAAGATATCTGTACTTTCTTATGGTGTCAAATTAAGCAAAACAAATATGGCCACGCCAGCCATCCGATTAAGTGTAATTTCTACGGTAAGCAAGTGACGCTTTATATCATGTGCTTCAACACAACAAGAGCGTATTATCGTACTGGAGATGGTTCAGTGCGTGGTGGAGATGTGGATGAAATTTGGACCAGGGACAGCCAGACGTGGAGGGAGGGAGCCGGCCAGTAGTGAGACGGTCGAGGCGATTAGTGGATGTGTGACGGAAGTTAACGTTTACAAAATGCTCCTAAATTAATACATCCAGTTGTCAAGGATTATAAAATACAGACGCCATCATATGTGTGTTGGTGTTGAAAAATATAAGGTATGTTGCTGTGTATATTTCCCTTACAACTTATTTCTCTCTCTTATCTACTGTACGTCAATTCAATAGCCCATTAATTGAATAGAAATGTTGATGACTGGGACTTGATTATACTGAATAATCTTGACAGCTTCACTGGGGTAGAAATCCATTTCAACGTGATTTGGTTGTAGGAGTTTAAGGTTAGGTCCCAGAACAAGGCGACCACCCATGCTGATTAACCCGACCTTCTCCCCTAGACCATTATCTGGTTTAGCATTTATACGGAGTCCTTTAACACGGCTTTAGAGGATTATGAACATTAGATTAACACCTAATCGTGTTCATGAGCAAACCTTATAAGTGGTTGTTCTCAGTCGGCGTAATAGAGATGTCTCAACTGTGTACATTATGCCTTCAGTCTTCATTGGTGTATTCATAAGTGTTCCAAATGGTCTATGATTGTCGGGAACAAAATGTAAACAGCACTTTTAGGCTAAAACGTATGTAAATATATAAGCAACTAACCACTCAGCGCAGCCAAACTCAGCTCGACATTAGCCACCACGTGAAGATTAGGCACCCAATCAGATTTCACTTGTTATACACAGAAGTGCCACTTTTGGTGGTGAGGAGTGGGGGGTGTGTTAGGGTAGTTAATCTTCAGGTGATATAAGATGGGCTGCTGCCATATCTTCGTGATTTCATAATTTTATCTTGTTTAAACCAAACACGATTTCTATGAGCGTTTTAAATCCCAGTGTAAGAGGCGGTGTTACCTTGTTCACCTGACAGTCAAATATTGTAGACAGGAACAATCAGATACATCTTGAATACATCAGTTGGTCACTGTGGAGGAATGGTGGTGGTGGGGAAGTGTCTGTGGTGGTGGTGGTGGGGAAGTGTTTATAGCGGTGAGGAAGTGTCTGTGGTGGTGGTAGGTAACTCACTTGCCAACCTCCAATCACCAGTGTAAAGGTGATATTTTCGACAAGTAGAATAACATACTTTTGTGCTATAAATTATTACATAGTCAAGTGAAGTATAATGGTCAAATAAATAGTTTACTCTCCATTATCACCGTATTTACTGTGTTGGGAAAAAATATTTGTGACCTTCGCAAGATATACACTGATATTTAGGGAAATGAAGAAGAGAAATAAAAGAATATCACTATCAGAAAAGAGGATGTTCTTAAGAAGATAAATAAATTAAAGAAGAGAAAATCCCCAGGGCTGGATGATATTTTCCCTCGAGTTTTGAAAGAGTGTGAGGAACAGATTAGCGGACCCCTCGTAAATTTATTTACAAAATCATTAGACACGGGAGTTGTGCCAGTCTTGTGGAAAGAGGCAAATGTAGTACCCATATATAAAAAGGGTGAAAGAACACTCAGCGTCAAATTACCGTCCGATTAGTTTGACGTCAGTAGTGGAGAAATTTCTTGAATCAATTATAGCAAATAAAATCCGATCGCATTTAGAGAAAAACATATTAATCTACGATTCTCAATAAGGGTTTACAAAGGGAAAATCTTGTCTAAAAATCAGCTGACGTTTGTTTTAGGAAAGTCTTCGAGATAGTAGATAATGACGAAAATTACGATGTTATTTACTTAGACTTTAGCAAAACGTTTGACAGAGTACCGCATCAGTAGCTTCTGAGAAAAGTTAAGGCTCATGGTATCAAGGGAAAAGTTTTAAATTGGATAAAATCATGGCTTACCGATAGAACACAGAGAGTCAGCGTAGATGGTGTTAAATCTGAGTGGGGCTGTGTAACCAGTGGGGTTCCCCAGGGGTCAGTACTGGGCCCATTCTTGTTCAGAATCTACATAAACGATCTAGATACTGGGATCAGCAGTGACACAAGTAAGTTTGCGGATGACACCAAAATAGGGAGGCAGATTCATTCAGGGAAGGATGCAAATGCCCTACAGGAAGATTTAAATTTACTGCAGGAGTGGTCAGTAAAATGGCAAATGAAATTCAACACCAGCAAGTGCAGCGTACTTAATATTGGAAGAACAAATACTGCCTATATATACAGCCTTAACAGCATCAGCCTAGAGAAGTCGACTTGTGAAAGAGACTTAGGGGTACTTGTAAGCACGGACCTACGGCCTAGAAAACAGTGCGTTAATGTTCGAAATAAAGCAAACATGAACCGGCTGGTTAAGTCAAAGTTGACCAGGTTGGTTCATGTATATTATTATTAGGCTTTAGTAACGAAACCCAATTGAAGTTTCTTCTTTTTATTAAAAAGTATTATTTGTATAATTCCTGAGTGTAGATCAACCGTAAGTTCCACTATTTATGAGTGTGATAAGAAAGGACAGCGTCTATGTAAATAGACGTGAATCAACGTCCGTTCGATGTAGGTTTGTGGATGAGACTGAGTAGTGACCCATCGAGGGAGAACGGAATAGACGCGTCGTCCTCCCTCGAGGGAAGACGGAGCCATCCACTGCGGCTCTCAAATAACGTCTTCTTCAAGTCAAGGATATCAAGCTACTGCCCGCTTTAGTTGGCCAGGAGCCGGCTACTTTATGCCTTTACTCAGCATAGTATGACGCAGCTTCCCGTGGGCACACCTTATCACGTGCATTGAACATGTCACCTTATAGCCAGTGGAAAGTTACAGGGGTGAATCAGTGTATAAATCAAATGTAATTAACCCATTTATATAATTCTTATGTTCATGAAACATGGGCCATTACAAACAGAGTATTAGGTTTTATATCTAGAAGTGTAAGTAATAAGAGTGCAGAGTTCTTATTGCAACTATATCTTGCGCTAGTCAGGCCGCACCTCCATTATGCCGTTCAGTTCTAGTGCCCTTATTATAGAATGGCTATCAGTTCACTGAAGTTGGTGCAGCGAAGAATGACGAAAATGATTCCGGGACTTAGAAACCTCCATATCAAGACAGGTTAAATAAACTAAACTTGCATTCCCTAGAAAGACGAAGAGTGCGGGTAGATAAAATAGAAGTATTTAAGTGGGTGAAAGGAATCAATAAAGGAGATATAAATAAAGTTCTTATATTATCCGAGCAGGATAGGACTCGTAGCAACGGATTTAAGTTGGATAAGTTTAGGTTTAGGAGGAAGATAGGAAGGAACTGGTTCACAAATAGGGTGGTTGACGAGTGGAACAAGCTTAACAACTTTGTAGTAAGTGCTGGAATGCTGGAAACTTTTAAAAGGAGGCTAGATAGATTCATGGATGACAGAGAGTGGTAGTAACTCTCGACAGGAGCTGCCATGCACAGTAGGGTGTGTCATACGGAGGCGAATTTTTTTTTTTTGAGTTTGAAAAATCGGCCCATGGTATTAATGATGTAGTTCTATGTGCAGAATCATGTGATATCTTCAGATTTGAAAACTTTTTATTTTTTGCTAGGTAAATTTTAACTTGAAATCTTATGAAAATTCAGTATTCCCACCCTTTTACCAACACCACTAAATAGCTTATTTAAAGTAAAGTAAATGTATCAGGTTAATTTATTAGGATGAAAATGATCCAGAATAGTGAAACGAATGATCTTGACACATTTATTAAATTTAATATTTCTTTAGAAAACAAAATCCTCAAATACAAAAACCGGTTTTACTACTATGACCCGTTGTTGCTGCACACCATAGAGAACATGTCTTTCTTGCTTCTGTTTCTACTCATCACCTCCCTGCTGACCACCTGAGCTCGGATGTAGCCTTCCCTCCTCTCCTGGCTGTACACGTGACTGCTGGCCTCGCTCACTTGCTGTACACAACGCTCTATAATCTGGGTGTGCGAGGGCCATGCAGGGACATGCATGGGGTTGTCCAGGAAAGCTCTGACTTGAACATTGGTGAGGCTGCAGGTAAGAGGGGGCTCACTGCCAGCCTGGATGTTATCCAGATCTATGAGATCAGTGAGGGTCTTGGCACCTAGATTGACTTCAGGAGTCTTCCTGACCCTGAAGGAATCGTCACCAACTGATTCGTCATGCCCAGATCCTCTCATAAGTCTCATATCCAAGATCTTGTTGACTGCCACTCTTCTCTCCTCCTCATCCTTACTGCAGAGCATTGTCTGCAGAACTGCCTCGGGATGAGCATACCAGGAAGATCTCCTCACAGTCTGCTCCACAATCTGAACAACCTTCCTTGGCTGACTCCTCAGGAGCTCAAGCTGGAAGAGAACATGCCTCGGACCTTCGGAGAACGATGACTTGACCTTGGTGTTGAACCAATTTGGCAAGTAGACACTCACGATGAATTGGACAATAAGTCTCAGGTTGTGAAGCTGGTTCCCTTTCAGTTTATGATGAGCGACCCAAATTCTGCAGAACCTGAGAGCCGTTGTGAGCCACCTAGAATGTGAGACTGGACCTATCTGCAGGTAAGCAAGTCTATCAGGCATGACCCCAGTTTTGATGGCACTGCAAATCATGTAACCATAGTACTGGTCAGTACTCAGGTCGTCAATGACAGTATGTGCAAGCTCAACGAGTGGAGGGCCAACTGTGATTTTTTCAAAGCTCGGATTTATTTCTAACTCAGTGGCAGAGTCCAGCATCTTGCCAAGAGGACCAGACCATCTGTTGTTTGAAAGAGTCTTGCCATCCAGCTCCTGGATCAGATGTCTGAGTGGCAACTCGTTGGTGTGGAGGTCACAAACAATCCAGACCAGCTTCCTCCCAATCTTCCGCTCTATCCACTGTATGAACCCCCCCCTCCCCCCCTTGCCACCCTGTGTTCGTGTTGGTGCTGTCCCCTCCAATGGCCTGCAGGGTCTGGTCTACGTTCCTCTCTCAGAGCCAGTTCACAATGTTTTCTGCCACTATCTCAGCTGGTTTCCTGATGTCATCTTTCTCTGGAGTGAAATACCACAAATACTTCCCTCCTGGTTCACTGCAGCAGGAGTAGTGTTCCTCCTTCACCATGGCAGGGAAGAACTTGTCAGAATCTCCAACTTTCATGAACACTTTAGTGTCATCCCTTCTCCCATCAAAGAACAAACAATTGATTCCATTTTCTCTTATCCCCTTATCAAACTCCTCTTCTAGGTTACTGACAAGTTTCTCCTGAGCTCTCCTTACTTTGTTATGATCTATCACCAGGTGAACATCATCAGGTGTTATCAAACCACCGTCAATCCAGGCAGCTGTTGCTATCTCTGCAGTTTCTCTGAGACCAGTGTGGTGTCGCATGCTGGCCAGAGCTATGCTTGGGATATCTTTCATATTTCGAATCTTATGCCTGGAAGGTTTGGGATCATTATTTTCTGGGTTAGGGACAAAGTCACCATTCTCCTGGTCAGCACTCGGATCAGCCATGGAAGTCATTAAACTCTGAATCAGCTTGACTCCAATCATCGGCCTTTTTTACCTCACCCTGGGCCTTCTCAAGTCTCTTTCCTCGGCAACTCTTTCTCCTCTTCTGTCTCTCTGTGGCAGCCTCCTGTCTCTTGACTCCGGAATATCTTGGCTAGAAATCATGAGAGCCCCTATACTGCCAGTCTCTCTGTGCTTTTGACAAATGCCAGTTCGATCACAGGAATCTTCAGTTCACGCTTGCAAATACAGGAGATGTGGGCCTCGGATTTACAGTCACGATCGCATCCAAACTCAGGACAGAGAACAATTGGGCACTTGCAAGTAATTATGTCAAATAACTGGTCCAGTTGCTTGGCAAAGCTGTCCTTAACTGTAAGTTTTTCCTCTCCCAAGAGAGATATCTCTTGCCTTTTCCCAACTGGCTAGCAGTCTCTCACTAATCTTCTTCTGACTTGTTATGACTGGAGGCTTGAACTGAGCGTTAGCCAGAGTGTACTATGCCAAGACAACTTTGGTCATATCACTAGCAATGTCTTTGTTTGTGTAAGTTCTTTGGTTCTTTTCACTGATTTGCCTGATTAAAACACCGTATCTCAAAGCATATCTCAATGTAGGCAACTCCGACTTCAGGAGCTCTCTCCCAGACCCAAGATAGTGACTGAGATGGCTGGATTTTTGGTTCCTCGTCCTGACACAAGCAGCCATCGCAAATATTATCAACTTATAAATGCATCAGAATTGAAACAGAAAAAATATTGTTAGTTGGGTTGTTAAAGAATGAAGTCAGAAAGCAATGTTCACTATTTAACTGTAATGCACTAATGCAGCTGTACGTTAGATTTTCGATAAATTTCACGCTAAAATTTACCTAGCAAAAGGTTGCAAAATATTGAAACTGAAATTATTTTCTGTTTATATACACTAAAATCTACCAAAAAAGTGATGGGCCATTAGTTTTAGCTGATCTTCCCTCCTATGACACACCCTAATATACATATCTGTCTACTTCTCTCTCTCTGTCTGTCTGTCTGTCTGTCTGTCTGTCTGTCTGTCTGTCTCTCTGTCTTTCTGTCTGTCTCTCTCAAATTTGTGGCTATTCGTCACTATTTCGTCACATATCGTCACGTTTCGTCACTTATTGTTAGTATTTCGTCACTTATCGTTACTGTTTCGTCACATATCTTCACGTTTCGTCACTTATTGTCAGTATTTCGTTACTTATCGTTACTGTTTCGTCACATATCGTCACGTTTCGTCACTTATTGTCACTATTTCATCACTTTTCGTTTATTTCGTCACATATCGTAACGTTTCGTCACTTATTGTCAGTATTTCGTCACTTATCGTTACTTTTTCGTCACATATCGTCACGTTTCGTCACTTATTGTCAGTATCTCGTCACTTTTCGTCACCTATCGTCACTGTTTCGTCACATATCGTCACGTTTCGTCACTTATTGTCACTATTTCATCACTTTTCGTTTATTTCGTCACATATCGTCACGTTTCGTCACTTATTGTCAGTATTTCGTCACTTATCGTTACTGTTTCGTCACATATCGTCACGTTTCGTCACTTATTGTCAGTATCTCGTCACTTTTCGTCACCTATCGTCACTGTTTCGTCACATATCGTCACGTTTCGTCACTTATTGTCAGTATCTCGTCACTTTTCGTCACCTATCGTCACTGTTTCGTCACATATCGTCACGTTTCGTCACTTTTCGTTTATTTCGTCACTTATCGTCATTATTTCGTCAGTTATCGTAACTAATAGTGTAGTAACAACTTCAGGATAATTTTGATCATCACTACATATAACACCATCCATCATCACTACATAAAACACCATCCATCATCACTACATATAACACCATCCATCATCACTACATATAACACCATCCATCATCAGTACATATAAAACCATCCATCATCACTACATATAACATCATCCATCATCAGTACATATAACACCATCCATCATCACTACATATAACACCATCCATCACCACTACATATAACACCATCCATCATCACTACATATAACACCATCCATCATCACTACATATAACACCAATCATCATCACTACATAAAACACCATCCATCATCACTACATATAACACCATCCATCATCACTACATATAACACCAAGCATCATCACTACATACACCAATCATCATCACTACATATAACACCATCCATCATCACTACATATAACACCATCCATCATCACTACATATAACACCATCCATCATCACTACATATAACACCATCCATCATCACTACATATAACACCAATCCTCATCACTACATATAACACCATCCATCATCACCACATATAACACTCATCATACTAAACACCATCCATCATCACTACATATAACACCATCCATCACCACTACATATAACACCACCCATCATCTCTCCATATAACACCACCCATCATCACTACATATAACACCATCCATCATCACTACATATAACACCATCCATCATCACTACATATAACACCATCCATCATCACTACACATAACACCAATCCTCATCACTACATATAACACCATCCATCATCACTACATATAACACCACCCATCATCACTACATATAACACCATCCATCATCACTACATATAACACCATCCATCATCACTACATATAACACCACCCATCATCACTACATATAACATCATCCATCATCACTACATATAACACCACCTATCATCACTACATATAACATCATCCATCATCACTACATATAACACCACCCATCATCACTACATATAACACCATCCATCATCACCACATATAACATTATCCATCATCACTACATATAACACCATCCATCATCACTACATATAACACCACCCATCATCACTACATATAACACCACCCATCATCACTACATATAACACCATCCATCATCACTACATATAACACCATCCATCATCACTACACATAACACCATCCAACATCACTACATATAACACCAATCATCATCACTACATATAACACCACCCATCATCACTACATATAACACCACCCATCATCACTACATACACCAATCATCATCACTAGATATAACACCACCCATCATCACTACATATAACACCACCCATCATCACTACATACACCAATCATCATCACTAGATATAACACCATCCATCATCACTACATATAACACCAATCATCATCACTACATACACCAATCATCATCACTACATACACCAATCATCATCACTACATACACCAATCATCATCACTACATATAACACCATCCATCATCACTACATATAACACCATCCATCATCACTACATATAACACCAATCATCATCACTACATATAACACCATCCATCATCACTACATATACCAATCATCATCACTACATATAACACCATCCATCATCACTACATATAACACCATCCATCATCACTACATATAACACCATCCATCATCACTACATATAACACCATCCATCATCACTACATATAACACCAATCCTCATCACTACATATAACACCACCCATCATCACTACATATAACACCAATCATCATCACTACATTCACCAATCATCATCACTACATATAACACCAATCATCATCACTAAATATAACACCATCCATCATCACTACATATAACACCATCCATCATCACTGCATATAACACCATCCATCATCACTACATATAACACCATCCATCATCACTTCAAGCACATAACACCACCCATCATCACTACATATAACACCACCCATCATCACATATAACACCATCCATCATCACTACATATATCACCATCCATCATCACTACATATAACACCACCCATCATCACTACATGTAACACCACCTATCATCACTAAGTGGCTACACCAATCATCATCACTACATATAACACCATCCATCATCAATAATATAACACCAATCATCATCACTACATATAACACCAATCATCATCACTACATACACCAATCATCATCACTACATACACCAATCATCATCACTACATACACCAATCAATATCACTACATATAACACCATCCATCATCACTACATATAACACCAATCATCATCACTACATATAACACCAATCATCATCACTACATACACCAATCATCATCACTACATACACCAATCATCATCACTACATATAACACCATCCATCATCACTACATATAACACCAATCATGATCACAACATACACCAATCATCATCACTACATATCACACCAATCATCATCACTACATACACCAATCATCATCACTACATACACCAATCATCATCACTACATACACCAATCATCATCACTACATATAACACCAATCATCATCACTACATATAACACCAATCATCATCACTACATATAACACCATCCATCATCACTACATACACCAATCATCATCACTACATACACCAATCATCATCACTACATACACCAATCATCATCACTACATACACCAATCAACATCACTACATATAACACCATCCATCATCACTACATATAACACCATCCATCATCACTACATATAACACCATCCATCATCACTACATATAACACCAATCATCATCACTACATATAACACCAATCATCATCACTACATACATCAATCATCATCACTACATATAACACCAGTCATCATCACTATATATAACACCAATCATCATCACTACATATAACACCATCCATCATCACTACATATAACACCAATCATCATCACTACATATAACACCAATCATCCTCACTACATATAACACCATCCATCATCACTACATATAACACCATCCATCATCACTACATATAACTCCAATCATCATCACTACATATAACACCAGTCATCATCACTATATATAACACCAATCATCATCACTACATATAACACCATCCATCATCACTACATATAACACCAATCATCATCACTACATATAACACCAATCATCATCACTACATATAACACCAATCATCATCACTACATATAACACCAATCATCATCACTACATATAACACCACCCATCATCACTATATGTAACACCATCCATCATCACTACATATAACACCATCCATCATCACTACATATAACACCAATCATCATCACTACATATAACACCATCCATCATCACTCCATATAACACCACCCATCATCACTACATATAACACCATCCATCATCACTACATATAACTCCATCCATCATCACTACATATAACACCAATCATCATCACTACATATAACACCATCCATCATCACTACATATAACACCAATCATCATCACTACATATAACACCAATCATCCTCACTACATATAACACCATCCATCATCACTACATATAACACCATCCATCATCACTACATATAACTCCAATCATCATCACTACATATAACACCATCCACCATCACTACATATAACACCATCCATCATCACTACATATAACACCATCCATCATCACTACATATAACACCAATCATCATCACTACATATAACACCATCCATCATCACTACATATAACACCAGTCATCATCGCTACATATAACACCATCCATCATCACTACATATAACACCAATCATCATCACTACATATAACACCAATCATCCTCACTACATATAACACCATCCACCATCACTACATATAACACCATCCATCATCACTACATATAACTCCAATCATCATCACTACATATAACACCATCCACCATCACTACATA
>NW_024732841.1:0-16160 GCF_018991925.1 Homarus americanus
CACGATCTTACAATTGTGACCGGGGAACACTACCTCTGGACCACCAGGACACTAAAAGCAGCGCTAGACTCTGTTATATTTCACACAAAGCCTGTTCAATGAGCTTATGGCGCCGTGAACCTCTAATGGGGACCACCCGTGCCGCTTACGTGATCAGAGCAACGTTTTACCAAATTCGGCTTCGAAACAGGAGGATCGATATATTTTTCATTTGCCTAATAAAGCACTCAGATTTCTACATATAATTAACACCTCACCCCACCAGGATTGGAACCCACGATCTTATAATTGTGACCGATGAAGGCTACATCTGGGCCACCAGGACACTAAAAGCAGTCCTAGATTCTGTTATATTTCACACAAAGCCTGTTCAATGAGCTTATGGCGCCGTGAACCTCTTACGGGGACCACCCGTGCCGCTTAGGTGATCTGAGCAAAGTTTTACCAAATCCGGCTTCGAAAAACGAGTATCCGTATATATTTCACTAGCCCAATAAAGCACGTAGATTTCATATATCAACACCTCACCCCACCAGGATTCGCTGAACCATTCCATCTTTAATTCAGAACAGGGACGCCAGTACTGTGGGACCACCAGGACACCAAAAGCAGTCCCAGACTCTGTTATATTTCACACAAAGCCTGTTCAACGAGCTTATGGCGCCGTGAACCTCTAATGGGGACCACACGTGCCGCTTGGTGACTAGAGCAACGTTTTACCAAATCCGGCTATGAAACACGAGGATCCATATATATTTCATTAGCCCAATAAAGCACGCTTACTTCTACATAAAATCAACACCTCACCCCACCAGGATTCAAACACAAAATCTTATAAATGTGACCAGGGAATGCTACCTGTGGACCACCAGGACACTAAAAGCAGTCCTAGTCTCTGTTATATTTCACACAAAGCCTCTTCAACGAGCTTATGGCGCCGTGAAACTCTAATGAGGACCACCAGTGCCGCTTAGATGTTCAGAGTAACGTTTTACTAAATCCGGCTTCGAAACACGAGGATCCCTATCTATTTCATTAGCCCAATACAGCACACGGACTTCTAAATATAATCAACACCTCACCCCACCAGGATTCAAACCCATGATCTTATAATTGTGACCGGGGAACGCTACTTCTGGGCCACCAAGACACTAAAAGCAGTCCTAGACGCTGTTATATTTCACCCAAAGCCTGTTGAACGAGCTTATGGCGCCGTGAACCTCAAATGGGGACCACCCGTGCCGCTTAGGTGATCAGAGCAACGTTTTACCAAGTCCAGCTTCGAAAAACGAGGATCCATATATATTTCATTAGCCCAATAAAGCACGCGGACTTCTACATATAATCAACACCTC
This sequence comes from Homarus americanus, assembly GCF_018991925.1. Classification (NCBI taxonomy): domain Eukaryota; kingdom Metazoa; phylum Arthropoda; class Malacostraca; order Decapoda; family Nephropidae; genus Homarus; species Homarus americanus. Next base: position 1,356 of record NW_024732841.1, read on the forward strand.
ACCCCACCAGGATTCAAACGCAAAATCTTATAATTGTGACCAGGGAACTACTTGGGCCATAATACTAAAAAGTAGTCCTAGACTCTACTATATTTCACACAAAGCCTGTTCAACGACCTTATGGCACCATGAACCTCTAATGGGGACCACCCGTGCCGCTTAGGTGATCAGGGCAACGTTTTACCAAATCTGGCTTCGAAACACGAGGATCCATGTATATTTCATTAGCCCAACAAAGCATGCGGACTTCTACATATAATCAACACCTCACCCCACCAGGATTTGAACCCACGATCTTATAATTGTGACCGGGGAACGCTACGTCTGGGCCACCAGGACAATAAAAGCAGTCCTAGACACTGCTATATTTCATACAAAGCCTGTTCAAAGAGCTTATGGCGCCGTGAACCTCTCATGGGGACCACCCGTGCCGCTTAGGTGATCAGAGCAACGTTTTATCAAATGCTGCTTCGAAACACGAGGATCCATATATATTTCATTAGCCCAATAAAGCATGCGGACTTCTACATATAATCAACACCTCACCCCACCAGGATTTCAACCCACGATCTTATAATTGTGACCGGGGAACGCTACCTCTGGGCCACTAGGACAATAAAAGCAGTCCTAGACTCTACTATATTTCACACAATGCCTGTTCAACGAGCTTATGGCGCTGTGAACCACTATAGGGGACCACCCATGCCGGCGTGCTCCAGAGTAACGTTTTAATACTAATTCCTGCCTCGAAACACGAGGATCCATATCTATTTCATTAGCCCCAATACAGCACACACATTTCAACATATAATCAACACCTCACCCCACCAGATTCTGAACCCACGATCTTATAATTGTGGACCGTGAATTACATCTGGGCCAATGGCATGACTTTAAAACAGTCCTAGGCTCCCCATATATTTCACACAAAGCCTGTTCAATGTGAGCTATGTTTGAACCTCTAGTCAAAATTCACCTGGTACGGCCAGGTGATTTGATAACGTTTTTACCAAATCCGGCTTCGAAAACGGTCGAGGATCTATGTATATTTCATGGCCCAATAAAGCACGCGGACTTCTACATATAACTTAACACCTAAACTCACCCAGGATTCGAACCCACGATCTTATAATTGTGACAGGGGAACGCTACATCTGGGCCACCAGTACAGTAAAAGCAGTCCTAGACTCTACTATATTTCACACAAAGCCTGTTCAACGACCTTATGGCGCCATGAACCTCTAATGGGGACCACCCGTGATGCTTAGGTGATCAGAGCAACGTTTTACCAAATCCGGCTTCGGAACACGAGATTCCATATATATTTCATTAGCCCAATAAAGCACGCGGAATTCTACATATAATCAACACCTCACCCCACCAGGATTCGAACCCACGATCTTCTAATTGTGACCGAGGAACGCTACCTATGGGCCACCAGGACACTATAAGCAGTCCTAGACTCTGTTATATTTCACACAAAGCCTGTTCAACGATCTTATGACGCTGTGAACCTCTAATGCGGAACATCTGTGCCACTTAGGTGATCAGAGCAACGTTTTACCAAATCCGGCTTCGAAACACGAGGATCCATATATATTTCATTAGCCCAATAAAGCATGCGGACTCCTACATATAATCAACACCTCACCCCGCCAGTATTCGAACCCACGATCTTATAATTGTGACCGAGGAACGCTACCTATGGGCCACCAGGACACTATAAGCAGTCCTAGACTCTGTTATATTTCACACAATGCCTGTTCAATTAGCTTATGGCACCGTGAACCACTATAGGGGACCACCCATGCCGCTTAGGTGATAAGTGCAACGTTTTATCAAATCCGGCTTGGAAACACGAGGATCCATAAATATTTCATTAGCCCAATAAAGTACGCGGACTTCTACATATAATCAACACCTCACCCCACCAAGATTTGAACCCACGATCTTATAATTGTGACCGGGGAACGCTACCTCTGGGCAACCAAAACAATAAAAGCAGTCCTAGACTCTACTATATTTCACACAAAGCCTGTTCAACGACCTTATGGCGCCATGAACCTCTAATGGGGACCACCCATGCCGCTTAGGTGATCAGAGCAACGTTTTACCAAATCCGGCTTGGAAACACGAGGATCCATATATATTTCATTAGCCCAATAAAGCACTCGGACTTCTACATATAATCAACACCTCACCCCACCAGGATTTGAACCCACGATCTTATAATTGTGACCGGGGAACGCTACCTCTGGGCAACCAAGACAATAAAAGCAGTCCTAGACTCTACTTTATTTCACACAAAGCCTGTTCAATGACCTGATGGCACCACGAACCTCTAATGAGGACCACCCGTGCCGCTTAGGTGATCAGAGTAACGTTTAACCAAATGCGGCTTCGAAACCCGAGGATCCATATATATTTCATTAGCCCAATAAAGCACGCAGACATCTACATATAATCAACGCCTCACCCCACCAGGATTTGAAGCCACGATCTTATAATTGTTACCGGGGAATGCTACCTCAGGGCCACCAGGAAAATAATAGCAGTCCTAGACTCTGCTATATTTCACACAAAGCCTGTTCAACGAGCTTATGGCGCCGTGAACCTCTAATGGGGACCACCCGTGCCGCTTAGCTGATCAGAGCAACGTTTTACCAAATGCCGCTTCAAAACTCGAGGGTCCGTATATATTTCATTAGCCCAATAAAGCACTCGGACTTCTACATATAATCAACACCTCACCCCACCAGGATTCAAACCCACGATCTTATAATTGTGACCGGGGAACGCTACCTCTGGGCCACTAGGACAATAAAAGCAGTCCTAGACTCTGCTATATTTCACACAAAGCCTGTTCAACGAGCTTATGGCACCGTGAACCTCTAATGGGGACCACCAGTGCCGCTTAGGTGATCAGAGCAACGTTTTACCAAATGCGCCTTTCGAAACAAGGAGGATCCATATATATTTCATTAGCCCAATAAAGCACGCGGACTTCTACATATAATCAACACCTCACCCCACCAGGATTTGAACACACGATCTTATAATTGTGACCGGGGAACGCTACCTCTGGGCCACCAGGACAATAAAAGCAGTCCTAGACTCTGCTATATTTCACACAAAGCCTGTTCAACGAGCTTATGGCGCCGTGAACCTCTAATGGGGACCACCCGTGCCGCTTAGGTGATAAGAGCAACGTTTTACCAAATCCGGCTTCGAAACACGAGGATCCAAATATATTTCATTAGCCCAATAAAGCACGCGGACTTCTACATATAATCAACACCTCACCCCACCAGGATTCAAACCCACGATCTTATAATTGTGACCGGGGTATGCTACCTCTGGGCCACCAGGACAATAAAAGCAGTCCTAGACTTTACTATATTTCACACAAAGCCTGTTCAACGACCTTATGGCGCCATGAACCTCTCATGGGGACCACCCGTGCCGCTTAGGTGATCTGAGCAACGTTTTACCAAATGCGGCTTCAAAACACGAGGATCCATATATATTTCATTAGCCCAATAAAGCACGCGGACTTTTACATATAATCAACACCTCACCCCACCAGGATTCGAAACCACGATATTATAATTGTGACCGGGGAACACTACCTATGAGCCACCAGGACACTTTAAGCAGTCCTAGACTCTGTTATATTTCACACAAAGCGTGTTCAACGAGCTTATGGCGCCGTGAACCACTATAGGGGACCACCCTTGCCGCTGAGGTGATCAGAGCAACGTTTTACCAAATCCGGCTTGGAAACTCGAGGATCCATATATATTTCATTAGCCCAATAGAGCACGCGGACTTCTACATATAATCAACACCTCACCCCACCAGGATTTGAACCCACGATCTTATAATTGTGACCGGGGAACGCTACCTCTGGGCCACCAGGACAATAAAAGCAGTCCTAGACTCTGCTATATTTCACACAAATCCTGTTCAACGAGCATATGGCGCCGTGAACCTCTAATGGGGACCATCCGTGCCGCTTATATGATCAGAGCAACGTTTTACCAAATACGGCTTCTAAACACGAGGATTCATATATATTTCATTAGCCCAATAAAGCACTCGGACTTCTACATATAATCAACACCTCACCCCACCAGGATTCAAACCCACGGTCTTATAATTGTGACCGGGGTATGCTACCTCTGGGCCACCAGGAAAATAATAGCAGTCCTAGACTCTACTATATTTCACACAAAGCCTGTTCAACGAGCTTATGGCGCTGTGAACCACTATAAGGGACCACTCGTGCCGCTTAGGTGATCAGAGCAACGTTTTACCAAATGCGGTTTCGAAACACGAGGATCCATATATATTTCATTAGCCCAATAAAGCACGCGGACTTCTACATTTAATCAACGCCTCACCCCATCAGGATTTGAAGACACGATCTTATAATTGTGACCGGGGAACGCTACCTCTGGGCCAACAGGACAATAAAAGCATTCGTAGACTCTACTATATTTCACACAGAGCTTGTTCAACGACCTTATGGCGCCGTGAACCTCTAATGGGGAACACCCGTGCTGCTTAGGTGATCAGAGCAACGTTTTACCAAATGCGGCTTCAAAACACGAGGCTCCATATATATTTCATTCCCCAATAAAGCACGCGGCTTCTACATATAATCAACACCTCACCCCATCAGGATTCGAACCCATGCTCTTCTAATTGTGACCGGGGAACGCTACCTCTGGGCCACCAGGACAATAAAAGCAGTCCTAGTCTCTACTATATTTCGCACAAAGCCTGTTCAACGACGTTATGGCGCCATGAACCTCTAATGGGGACCATCCGTGCCACTTAGGTGATCAGAGCAACGTTTTACCAAATCCGGCTTCGAAACACAAGGATCCATATATATTTCATTAGCCCAATAGAGCACGCGGACTTCTACATATATTCAACACCTCACTCCACCAGGATTCGAACCCACGATCTTATAATTGTGACCGAGGAACGCTACCTATGGGCCACCAGGACACTATAAGCAGTCCTAGACTCTACTATATTTCACACAAAGCCTGTTCAACGACCTTATGGCGCCATGAACCTCTAATGGGGACCACCGTACCGCTTAGGTGATCAGAGCAACGTTTTACCAAATCCGGCTTGGAAACACGAGGATCCATATATATTTCATTAGCCCAATAAAGCACGCGGACTTCTACATATAATCAACGCCTCACCCGACCAGGATTTGAAGCCACGATCTTATGATTGTGACCGGGGAACGCTACCTCTGGGCCACCAGGACAATAAAAGCAGTCCTAGACTCTGCTATATTTCACACAAAGCCTGTGCAACGAGCTTATGGCGCCGTGAACCTCTCATTGGGACCACCTGTGCCGCTTAGGTTAGCAGAGCAACGTTTTACCAAATCCGGCTTCGAAACACAAGGATCCATATATATTTCATTAGCTCAATAAAGCACGCGGACTTCTACATATAATCAACGCCTCACCCCACCAGGATTTGAAGCCACGATCTTATAATTGTGACCGGGGAACGCTACCTCTGGGCCAACAGGACAATAAAAGCATTCGTAGGCTCTGCTATATTTCACACAAAGCCTGTTCAACGAGCTTTTGGCGCCGTGAACCTCTAATGGGGACCACCCGTGCCGCTTAGGTGATCAGAGCAACGTTTTACCAAATGCGGCTTCAAAACACTAGGATCCATTTATATTTCATTTGCCCAATAAAACAACCGGACTTCTACATATAATCAACACCTCACCCAACCAGGATTCGGACCCACGATCTTCTAATTGTGACCGGGGAACGGTACCTCTGGGCCACCAGGACAATAAAAGCAGTTCTAGACTCTGCAATATTTCACAAAAAGCCTGTTCAACGAGCTTATGGCGCTGTGAACCTCTAATGGGGACAATCCGTGCCGCTTAGGTGATCAGAGCAACGTTTTACCAAATCCGGCTTCGAAACACGAGGATCCATATATATTTCATTAGCCCAATAAAGCACTCGGACTTCTACATATAATCAACACCTCATCCCACCAGGATTCAAACCCACGATCTTATAATTGTGACCGGGGTATGCTACCTCTGGGCCACCAGGACAATAAAAGCAGTCCTAGACTCTGCTATATTTCACACAAAGCCTGGTCAACGAGCTTATGACGCTGTAAACCTCTAATGGGGACCATCCGTGCCACTTAGGTGATCAGAGCAACGTTTTACCAAATCCGGCTTCGAAACACAAGGATCCATATATATTTCATTAGCCCAATAGAGCACGCGGACTTCTACATATAATCAACACCTCACTCCACCAGGATTCGAACCCACGATCTTATAATTGTGACCGAGGAACGCTACCTAGGGGCCACCAGGACAATATAAGCAGTCCTAGACTCTACTATATTTCACACAAAGCCTGTTCAACGACCTTATGGCGCCATGAACCTCTAATGGGGACCACCGTGCCGCTTAGGTGATCAGAGCAACGTTTTACCAAATCCGGTTTGGAAACACGAGGATCCATATATATTTCATTAGCCCAATAAAGCACGCGGACTTCTACATATAATCAACGCCTCACCCCACCAGGATTTGAAGCCACGATCTTATAATTGTGACCGGGGAACGCTACCTCTGGGCCAACAGGACAATAAAAGCATTCGTAGGCTCTGCTATATTTCACACAAAGCCTGTTCAACGAGCTTATGGCGCTGTGAACCTCTAATGGGGACCATCCGTGCCGCTTAGGTGATCAGAGCAACGTTTTACCAAATCCGGCTTCGAAACACGTGGATCCATATATATTTCATTAACCCAATAAAGCAGGCGGACTTCTACATATAATCAACGCCTCACCCCACCAGGATTTGAACCAACGATCTTATAATTGTGACCGGGGAACACTACCTCTGGGCAACCAGGACAATAAAAGCAGTCCTAGACTCTACTATATTTCACACAAAGCCTGTTCAACGACCTTATGGCGCGATGAACCTCTAATGGGGACCACCCGTGCCGCTTAGGTGATAAGAGCAACGTTTTACCAAATCCGGCTTGGAAACACGATGATCCATAGATATTTCATTAGCACTATAAAGCACGCTTACTTCTACATATAATCAACACCTCACCCCACCAGGATTTGAACCCACGATCTTATAATTGTGAACGGGGAACGCTACCTCTGGGCCACTAGGACAATAAATGCAGTCCTAGACTCTACTATATTTCACACAAAGCCTGTTCAACGAGCTTTTGGCGCTGTGAACCATTATAGGGGACCACCCGTGCCGCTTAGGTGAACAGAGCAACGTTTAACCAAATGCGGCTTCGAAACCCGAGGATCCATATATATTTCATTAGCCCAATAAAGCACGCAGACTTCTACATATAATCAACGCCTCACCCCACCAGGATTTGAAGCCACGATCTTATAATTGTGAGCGGGGGACGCTACCTCTCTCCACCAGGACACTATAAGCAGTCCTAGACTCTACTATATTTCACACAAAGCCTGTTCAACGACCTTATGGCGCCATGAACCTCTAATGGGGACCACCGTACCGCTTAGGTGATCAGAGCAACGTTTTACCAAATCCGGCTTGGAAAAACGAGGATCCATATATATTTCATTAGCCCAATAAAGCATGCGGACTTCTACATATAATCAACGCCTCACCCGACCAGGATTTGAAGCCACGATCTTATAATTGTGACCGGGAAACGCTACCTCTGGGCCACCAGGACAATAAAAGCAGTCCTAGACTCTGCAATATTTCACACAAAGCCTGTTCAACGAGCTTATGGCGCCGTGAACCTCTCATTGGGACCACCTGTGCCGCTTAGGTGATCAGAGCAACGTTTTACCAAATGCGGCTTCGAAACACGAGGATCCATATATATTTCATTAGCCCAATAAAGCACGCGGACTTCTACATATAATCAACACCTCACCCCACCAGGATTTAAACCCACGATCTTATAATTGTGACCGGGGAACGCTACCTCTGGGCCACCAGGATAATTAAAGCAGTCCTAGACTGTGCTATATTTCACACAAAGCCTGTTCAACGAGCTTTTGGCGCCGTGAACCTCTAATGGGGACCACCCGTGCCGCTTAGGTGATCAGAGCAACGTTTTACCAAATGCGGCTTCAAAACACTAGGATCCATATATATTTCATTTGCCCAATAAAACACGCGGACTTCTACATATAATCAACACCTCACCCAACCAGGATTCGAACCCACGATCTTCTAATTGTGACCGGGGAACGCTACCTCTGGGCCACCAGGACAATAAAAGCAGTCCTAGACTCTGCTATATTTCACACAAATCCTGTTCAACGAGCTTATGGCTCTGTGAACCTCTAATGGGGACCACCCGTGCCGCTTAGGTGATCAGAGCAACGTTTTACCAAATCCGGCTTCGAAACACGAGGATCCATATATATTTCATTAACCCAATAAAGCACGCGGACTTCTACATATAATCAACACCTCACTCCACCAGGATTCGAAACCACGATGTTATAATTCTGACCGAGGAACGCTACCTATGGGCCACCAGGATACTATAAGCAGTCCTAGACTCTGTTATATTTAACACAAAGCCTGTTCAACGAGCTTATGGGGCTGTGAACCACTATAGGGGACCACCCGTGCCGCTTAGGTGATCAGAGCAACGTTTTACCAAATCCGGCTTGGAAACACGAGGATCCATATATATTTCATTAGCCCAATAAAGCACTCGGACATCTACATATAATCAACACCTCACCCCACCAGGATTCAAACCCACAATCTTATAATTGTGACTGGGGTATGCTACCTCTGGGCCACCAGGACAATAAAAGCAGTCCTAGACTCTACTATATTTCACACAAAGCCTGTTCAACGAGCTTATGACGCTGTAAACCTCTAATGGGGACCATCCGTGCCACTTAGGTGATCAGAGCAACGTTTTACCAAATCCGGCTTCGAAACACAAGGATCCATATATATTTCATTAGCACAATAGAGCACACGGACTTCTACATATAATCAACACCTCACTCCACCAGGATTCGAATCCACGATCTTATAATTGTGACCGAGGAACGCTACCTATGGGCCACCAGGACACTATAAGCAGTCCTAGACTCTACTATATTTCACATAAAGCCTGTTCAACGACCTTATGGCGCCATGAACCTCTAATGGGGACCACCGTACTGCTTAGGTGATCAGAGCAACGTTTTACCAAATGCGGCATCAAAACACGAGGATCCATATATATTTCATTTGCCCAATAAAACAGGCGGACTTCTACATATAATCAACACCTCACCCAACCAGGATTTGAAGCCACGATCTTATAATTGTGACCGGGGAACGCTACCTCTGGGCCAACAGGACAATAAAAGCATTCGTAGGCTCTGCTATATTTCACACAAAGCCTGTTCAACGAGCTTATGGCGCTGTGAACCTCTAATGGAGACCACCCGTGCTGCTTAGGTGATTAGAGCAACGTTTTACCAAATGCGGCTTCAAAACTCGAGGATCCATATATATTTCATTTGCCCAATAAAGCACGTGGCTTCTACATATAATCAACACCTCACCCCACCAGGATTCGAACCCACGATCTTCTAATTGTGACCGGGGAACGCTACCTCTGGGCCACCAGGACAATAAAAGCAGTCCTAGACTCTGCTATATTTCACACAAAGCCTGTTCAACGAGCTTATGGCGCTGTGAACCTCTAATGGGGACCATCCGTGCCGCTTAGGTAATCAGAGCAACGTTTTATCAAATCCGGCTTCGAAACAAGAGGATCCATATATATTTCATTAACCCAATAAAGCCCGCGGACTTCTACATATAATCAACGCCTCACCCCACCAGGATTTGAACCAACGATCTTATAATTGTGACCGGGGAACGCTACCTCTGGGCAACCAGGACAATAAAACAGTCCTAGACTCTACTATATTTCACACAAAGCCTGTTCAACGACCTTATGGCGCGATGAACCTCTAATGGGGACCACCCGTGCTGCTTAGGTGATAAGAACAACGTTTTACCAAATCCGGCTTGGAAACAAGAGGATCCATATATATTTCATCAGCCCAATAAAGCACGCAGACTTCTACATATAATCAACGCCTCACCCCACCAGGATTTGAAGCCACGATCTTATAATTGTGACCGGGGGACGCTACCTCTGGGCCACCAGGACAATAAAAGCATTCCTAGACTCTGCTATATTTCACACAAAGCCAGTTCAACGGGCTTATGGCACCGTGAACCTCTAATGGGGACCACCCGTGCCGCTTAGGTGATCATAACAACGTTTTACCAAATGCGGCTTCGAAACAGGATGATCCATATATATTTCATTAGCCCAATAAAGCACGCGAACTTCTACATATAATCAACACCTCACCCCACCAGGATTTCAACCAACGATCTTATAATTGTGACCGGGGAACGCTACCTCTGGGCCACTAGGACAATAAAAGGAGTCATAGACTCTGCTATATTTCACACAAAGCCTGTTCAACGTGCTTATGGCGCCGTGAACCTCTAATGGGGACCATCCGTGCCACTTAGGTGATCAGAGCAACGTTTTACCAAATCCGGCTGGAAACACGAGGATCCATATATATTTCATTAGCCCAATAAAGCACGCGGACTTCTACATATAATCAACGCCTCACCCGACCAGGATATGAAGCCACGATCTTATAATTGTGACCGGGGAACGCTACCTCTGGGCCACCAGGACAATAAAAGCAGTCCTAGACTCTGCTATATTTCACACAAAGCCTGTTCAACGAGCTTATGGCGCCGTGAACCTCTCATTGGGACCACCTGTGCCGCTTAGGTGATCAGAGCAACGTTTTACAAAATGCGGCTTCGAAACACGAGGATCCATATATATTTCAATAGCCCAATAAAGCACGCGGACTTCTACATATAATCAACACCTCACCCCACCAGGATTTGAACCCACGATCTTATAATTGTGACCGGGGAACGCTACCTCTGGGCCACTAGGACAATAAAAGCAGTCCTAGACTCTACTATATTTCACACAAAGCCTGTTCAACGAGCTTTTGGCGCCGTGAACCTCTAATGGGGACCACCTGTGCCGCTTAGGTGATCAGAGCAGCGTTTTACCAAATGCGGCATCAAAACACGAGGATCCATATATATTTCATTTGCCCAAAAAAACAGGCGGACTTCTAAATATAATCAACACCTCACCCCACCAGGATTCGAACCCACGATCTTCTAATTGTGACCGGGGAACGCTACCTCTGGGCCACCAGGACAATAAAAGCAGTCCTAGACTCTGCTATATTTCACAAAAAGCCTGTTCAACGAGCTTATGGCGCTGTGAACCTCTAATGGGGACCATCCGTGCAGCTTAGGTGATAAGAGCAACGGTTTACCAAATCCGGCTTGGAAACACGAGGATCCATAGATATTTCATTAGCACAACAAGCACGCGGACTTCTACATATAATCAACACCTCACCCCACCAGGATTTGAACCCACTATCTTATAATTGTGACCGGGGAACGCTACCTCTGGGCAACCAGGACAATAAAAGCAGTCCTAGATTCTACTATATTTCACACAAAGCCTGTACAACGACCTTATGGCGCCATGAACCTCTAATGGGGACCACCTGTGCCGCTTAGGTGATCGGAGCAACGTTTTACCAAATCCGGCTTCGAAACACGAGGATCAATATATATTTCAATAGCCCAATAAAGCACGCTTACTTCTACATATAATCAACACCTCACCCCACCAGGATTTGAACCCACGATCTTATAATTGTGAACGGGGAACGCTACCTCTGGGCCACTAGGACAATAAAAGCAGTCCTAGACTCTACTATATTTCACACAAAGCCTGTTCAACGACCTTATGGCGCTGTGAACCACTATAGGGGACCACCCGTGCCGCTTAGGTGAACAGAGCAACGTTTAACCAAATGCGGCTTCGAAACCCGAGGATCCATATATATTTCATTAGCCCAATAAAGCACGCAGACTTCTACATATAATCAACGCCTCACCCCACCAGGATTTGAAGCCACGATCTTATAATTGTGAGCGGGGGACGCTACCTCTGGGCCACCAGGACAATAAAAGCATTCCTAGACTCTGCTATATTTCACACAAAGCCTGTTCAACGGGCTTATGGCACCGTGAACCTCTAATGGGGACCACCCGTGCCGCTTAGGTGATCATAACAACGTTTTACCAAATGCGGCTTCGAAACAGGAGGATCCATATATATTTCATTAGCCCAATAAATCACGCAAACTTCTACATATAATCAACACCTCACCCCACCAGGATTTCAACCAACGATCTTATAATTGTGACCGGGGAACGCTACCTCTGGGCCACTAGGACAATAAAAGGAGTCCTAGACTCTGCATTATTTCACACAAAGCCTGTTCAACGAGCTTATGGCGCCGTGAACCTCTAATGGGGACCATCCGTGCCACTTAGGTGATCAGAGCAACGTTTTACCAAATCCGGCTTCGAAACACAAGGATCCATATATATTTCATTAGCCCAATAGAGCACGCGTACTTCTACATATAATCAACACCTCACTCCACCAGGATTTGAAGCCACGATCTTATAATTGTGACTTGGGAACACTACCTCTGGCCCACCAGGACATTAAAAGCATTCCTAGACTCTGCTATATTTCACACAAAGCCTGTTCAACGAGCTTATGACGCCGTGAACATCTAATGGGGACCCCCCGTGCCGCTTAGGTGATCAGAGCAACGTTTTACCAAATGCAGCTTCGAAACACGAGGATCCATATATATTTCATTAGCCCAATAAAGCACGCGGACTACTTCATATAATCAACACCTCACCCCACTAGGATTCGAACCCACGATCTTCTAATTGTGACGGGAACGCTACCTCTGGGCCACCAGGACACTAAAAGCATTCCTAGACTCTGCTATATTTCACACAAAGCCTGTTCAACGAGCTTATGGCGCCGTGAACCTCTAATGGGGACCACCCGTGCCGCTTAGGTGATCAGAGCAACATTTTACCAAATGCGGCTTCGAAACCCGAGGATCCATGTATATTTCATAAGCCCAATAAAGCACGCGGACTTCAACATTTAATCAACACCTCACCCCACCAGGATTTGAACCCACGATCTTATAATTGTGACCGGGGAATGCTACCTCTGGGCCACCAGGACAATAAAAGCAGTCCTAGACTCTGCTATATTTCACACAAAGCCTGTTCAACGAGCTTATGGCGCCGTGAACCTCTAATGGGGACCACGAGTGCCGCTTAGGTGATCAGACCAACATTTTACCAAATGCGGCTTCGAAACAAGAAGGATCCATATATATTTTATTATCCCAATAAAGCACGCGGACTTCTACATTTAATCAACACCTCACCCCACCAGGATTTGAACCCACGATCTTATAATTGTGACCGGGAAACGCTACCTCTGGGCCACTAGGACAATAAAAGCAGTCTTAGACTCTGCTATATTTCACACAAAGCCTGTTCAACGAGCTTATGGCACCGTGAACCTCTAATGGGGACCACCCGTGCCGCTTAAGTGATCAGAGCAACGTTTTACCAAATGCGGCTTCGAAACAAGGAGATCCATAAATATTTCATTAGCCCAATAAATCACTGGGACTTCTACATATAATCAACACCTCACCCCACCAGGATTTGAACCCACGATCTTATAATTGTGACCGGGAATGCTACCTCTGGGCCACCAGGACAATAAAAGCAGTCCTAGACTCTACTATATTTCACACAAAGCCTGTTTAACGACCTTATGGCGCCATGAACTTCTAATGGGGACCACCGTGCCGCTTAGGTGATCAGAGCAACGTTTTACCATATCCGGCTTCGAAACACGAGGATCCATATATATTTCATTAACCTAATAAAGCACGCGGACTTCTACATATAATCAACACCTCACCCGACCAGGATTTGAACCCACAATCTTATAATTGTGACCGGGGGACGCTACCTCTGGGCCACCATGACAATAAAAGCAGTCCTAGACTCTGCTATATTTCACACAAAGCCTGTTCAACGAGCTTATGGCGCCGTGAACCTCTAATGGGGACCACCCGTGCTGCTTAGGTGATCAGACCAACATTTTACCAAATAAAACCCGGAAACAAGAAGGATCCATATATATTTCATTGGCCCAATAAAACGCAGCAGACTTCTACATTTAATCAACACCTCACCCCACCAGGATTTGAACCCACGATCTTCTAATTGTGACCGGGGAACGCTACCTCTGGCCCACCAGGACATTAAAAGCATTCCTAGACTCTGCTATATTTCACACAAAGCCTGTTCAACGAGCTTATGACGCCATGAACATCTAATGGGGACCCCCCGTGCCGCTTAGGTGATCAGAGCAACGTTTTACTAAATGTGGCTTCGAAACCCGTGGATTCATATATATTTCATTAGACCATTAAAGCACGCGGCCTTCTACATATAATCAACACCTCACCCCACCAGGATTTGAACCCACAATCTTATAATTGTGACTGGGGGACTCTACCTCTGGGCCACCAGGACAATAAAAGCAGTGCTAGACTCTACTATATTTAACACAAAGCCTGTTCAACGAGCTTACGGCGCTGTGAACCACTATATGGGACCACCCGTGCCGCTTAGGTGATCAGAGCAACGTTTAACCAAATGCGGCTTCGAAACCCGAGGATCCATATATATTTCATTAGTCCAATA
>NW_024732842.1:0-14657 GCF_018991925.1 Homarus americanus
ATATTCGACCAGAGGACTTTGTTATACTCGATCAGGGGATATGTTATACTCGAACAGAGGACTTTGCTATACTCGATCAGGGGACTTTGTTATACTTGATTAGGGGACTATGTTATACTTGATCAGAGGACTTTGTTATACTTGATCAGAGGACTTTGTTAGACTCGACAAGGGGCCTTTGTTATGCTCAATTAGAAAACTTTGTTATACTCGACCAGGGGATTTGTTATACTCCACCAGGGACTTTGTTATACTCGATCAGGGGATATGTTATACTCGACAACTGGACTTTGTTATACTCGATAATGCGGCTTTGTTATACTCTATCAGGGGACTTTCTTATACTCGATTAGGGGCCTTTGTTATACTCGATTAGGGGCCTTTGTTATACTAGATCAGGGGACTTTGTTATACTCGATTAGAGGCCTTTTTTGGACTCGATTAGGGGCCTTTTTTATACTCGAGCAGGTAGCTTTGTTATACTCGATCAGGGGACTTTGTTATACTTGATCAGGAGGCTTTGTTATACTCGATGAGGGGACTTTGCTATACTCGACCAGGGGACTTCGTTATACTCGAGCAGGGGAACTTTCGGTTATACTCGATTAAGGGGACTTTGTTATACTCGATCAAGGAGGCTTTGTTATACTCGATCAGGGGATTTAATGTTAGACTCGAACAGGGGACTTTGTTATACTCGACCAGGGGACTTTGTTATAATCGATCAGGGGATATGTTATACTCGATCAGGGGACTTTCTTATACTCGATCAGGGGACTTTGTTATACTTGATTAGGGGACTTGTTATACTCGACCAGGGGCCTGTGTTATGCTCGATTAGAAAACTTTGTTATACTCGACCAGGGGACTTTCTTATACTCCACCAGGGACTTGTTATACTCGATCAGGGGATATGTTATACTCGATCAGGGGACTTTGTTATACTCGGTTCAGGGGACTTTGTTATACTCGTCCAGGGGGCTTTGTTATACTAGCATCAGAGGACTTTGTTATGCACGATGAG
Organism: Homarus americanus; assembly: GCF_018991925.1. Lineage (NCBI taxonomy): Eukaryota > Metazoa > Arthropoda > Malacostraca > Decapoda > Nephropidae > Homarus > Homarus americanus. The sequence goes on from NW_024732842.1 coordinate 1,025, forward strand.
GGGACTTTGACTTACTCGATGAGGAACCTTTGTTATACTCGACCAGGGGACTTTGTTATAATCGATTAGGGGACTTTGTTATGCTCGATCTGGGGAATTTGTTAAACTGGGCCAGGAGACGTTGTTATACTCGATCTGGGGACTTTGTTACACTGAACCAGAGGACATTTTTAAATTCTATTAAAGGACTTAGTTATCCTCGATTAGGGGACTTTTGTTACACTCGATCAGGGGACTTTGTTATACTCGACCAGGGGCCTTTTTTATACTCGATTAGGGGACTTTGTTATACTCGATATGGGGACTTTGTTATACTCGATAAGGGGAATTTGTTATTCTCGATAAGGGGACTTTGTTAGACTCGAATAGGGGACTTTGTTATACTATTCCAGGGGACTTTGTTATACTCGAACAGGGGACTTTGTTATACTCGATGTGGGGCCTTTGTTATACTCGATAAGGGGCCTTTGTTATACTAGATCCAGGACTTTGTTACTCGATTAGAGGCCTTTTGGACTCGATTAGAGACTTTTGTTATACTTTCGATCAGGGCGCTTTGTTATATTCGATCAGGGGACTTTGTTATATTCGATCAGGGGAACTTTGTCTTACTCGATCATAGCCTTTGTTATACTTGACCAGGGGACATTGTTTCACTCGATCATGGCCCTTTGCTATACTCGACCAGGTGACTGTTATATACTCGATCAGAGCCTTTGTTATATACTAGATCAGGGGACTTTATTTACACTTTCGATTAGGGGCCTTTTTTGGACTCGATGAGGGGGCCTTTGTTATACTCGATCAGAAGACTTTGTTATACTCGATCAGGTGACTTTCTTTTACTCGAGCAGGGGGCTTTGTTATATTCGATCAGGGGACTTTGATATATTCGATCAGGGGACTTTGTCTTACTCGATCATGGCCTTTGTTATACCTGACCAGGGGACTTTGTTTCACTCGATCATGGCCCTTTGCTATACTCGACCAGGTGACTTTGTTATACTCGATCAGAGGCCTTTGTTATACTAGATCAGGGGACTTTGTTACTCTCGATTAGGGGCCTTTTTTGGACTCGATGAGGGGGCCTTTGTTATACTCGATCAGGAGGCTTTGTTATACTTGCTCAGGGGACTTTGCTATACTCGACCAGGGGAATTTGTTATAAACGAACCGGGAACTTTGTTATACTCGACCAGGGGACTTTTATAAACTTGACGAGAGGACTTTGTTATATTCGATTAGGGGACTTTGTTATACTCGATTAGGGGACTTTGTTATACTCGAGCAGGGGACTTTTTTATACTCGACCAGAGGACTTTGTTATATTCGATTAGGGGACTTTGTTATACTCGAACCAGGGGACTTTTTTATACTTGACCAATGGACTTTGTTCTACTCAATGAGGGGCCTTTGTTATACTCGATCAGGGGACTTTCTTATACTCGATGTGGGGCCTTTGTTATACTCGATAAGGGGCCTTTGTTATACTAGATCAGGGGACTTTGTTATACTCGATTAGAGGCCTTTTTGGACTCGATTAGGGGACTTTGTTATACTCGATCAGGACGCTTTGTTATATTCGATCAGGGGACTTTGTTATATTCGATCAGGGGACTTTGTCTTACTCGATCATGGCCTTTGTTATACTTGACCAGGGGACATTGTTTCACTCGATCATGGCCCTTTGCTATACTCGACCAGGTGACTTTGTTATACTCGATCAGAGGCCTTTGTTATACTAGATCAGGGGACTTTGTTACACTCGATTAGGGGCCTTTTTTGGACTCGATGAGGGGGCCTTTGTTATACTCGATCAGAAGACTTTGTTATACTCGATCAGGTGACTTTCTTTTACTCGAGCAGGGGGCTTTGTTATATTCGATCAGGGGACTTTGTTATATTCGATCAGGGGACTTTGTCTTACTCGATCATGGCCTTTGTTATACCTGACCAGGGGACTTTGTTTCACTCGATCATGGCCCTTTGCTATACTCGACCAGGTGACTTTGTTATACTCGATCAGAGGCCTTTGTTATACTAGATCAGGGGACTTTGTTACTCTCGATTAGGGGCCTTTTTTGGACTCGATGAGGGGGCCTTTGTTATACTCGATCAGGAGGCTTTGTTATACTTGCTCAGGGGACTTTGCTATACTCGACCAGGGGACTTTGTTATAAACGAACCGGGAACTTTGTTATACTCGACCAGGGGACTTTTATAAACTTGACGAGAGGACTTTGTTATATTCGATTAGGGGACTTTGTTATACTCGATTAGGGGACTTTGTTATACTCGAGCAGGGGACTTTTTTATACTCGACCAGAGGACTTTGTTATATTCGATTAGGGGACTTTGTTATACTCGAACCAGGGGACTTTTTTATACTTGACCAATGGACTTTGTTCTACTCAATGAGGGGCCTTTGTTATACTCGATAAGGGGACTTTGTTATACACGACCAGGAGACTTTGTTATACGCGATCAGGGGACATTTTTATACTCGACCAGAGGACTTTGTTATACTCGATCAGGGGATATGTTATACTCGATAAAGGGGACTTTGTTATACTCAACCAGAGGACTTTGTTATACTCATATAGGGGACTTTGTTATACTCGATTTGTGGTCTTTGTTATATTTGATGAGGGGGTTTTGTTATACTCGACCAGGGGACTTTGTTATGCTCGATCAGGGGACTTTGTTATACTCGATTAGGGGATATGTTATGCTCGATCAGGGGACTTTGTTATACTCGATCAGGGGACATTGTTATATTTGATTAGGGGACTTTGTTATACTCGATTAGGGGACTTTGTTATACTTGATAAGAGGGCTTTGATATACTCGACCAGGGGCCTTTGTTATGCTCGATTAGAAAACTTTGTTATACTCGACCATGGGACTTTGTTATACTCCACCAGGGCCTTTGTTATACTTGATCAGGGTATATGTTATACTCGATCAAGGGACTTTGTTATATCCGGTAGAGGGGACTTTGTTATATTCGATCAGGGGATTTTGTTATACACGACCAGGGGACTTTGTTATACGCGATCAGGGGACTTTTATATACTCGACCAGAGGACTTTGTTATACTCGATCAGGGGATATGTTATACTCGATCAGGGGACTTTGTTATACTCAACCAGAGGACTTTGTTATACTCGATCAGAGGACTTTGTTATACTCAATTAGGGGACTTTGTTATACTCGATTAGGGGCCTTTGTTATACTTGATGAGGGGGTTTTGTTTTACTCGACCAGGGGACTTTTTATACTTGATCAGGAGACTTTGTCATACTCGATCAGTGGACTTTCCTATATTTGACCAATGGACTTTGATATACTCGACGAGGGGTCTTTGTTATACTCGATCAGGGGACTATATATACTCGCCCAGGGGACTTTGTTGTACTCGATCAGGGGACTTTGTCATATTCGACCAGAGGACTTTGTTATACTCGATCAGGGGATATGTTATACTCGAACAGAGGACTTTGCTATACTCGATCAGGGGACTTTGTTATTCTTGATTAGGAGACTCTGTTATACCCGATCAGGGGACTTTGTTTTACTTGATCAGAGGACTTTGTTATACTCGACAAGGGGCCTTTGTTATGCTCGATTAGAAAACTTTGTTATACTCGACCAGGGGACTTTGTTATACTCCACCAGGGACTTTGTTATACTCAATCAGGGGATATGTTATACTCGACAATGGGACTTTGTTATACTCGATAATGCGGCTTTGTTATACTCGATCAGGGGACTTTCTTATACTCGATGAGGGGCCTTTGTTATACTCGATTAGGGGCCTTTGTTATACTAGATCAGGGGACTCTGTTATACTCGATTAGAGGCCTTTTTTGGACTCGATCAGGGGACTTTGTTATACTCGAGCAGGGAGCTTTGTTATACTCGATCAGGGGACTTTGTTATACTCGATCAGGAGGCTTTGTTGTACTCGATGAGGGGACTTTGCTATACTCGACCAGGGGACTTCGTTATACTCGAGCAGGGGGCTTTGTTATACTCGATTAGGGGTCTTTGTTATACTCGATCAGGAGGCTTTGTTATACTCCATCAGGGGACTTTGCTATACTCGAAAAGGGGACTTTGTTATACTCGATTAGGGGATTTTGTTATACTCGACCAGTGAACTTTTTTATACTTGACAAATGGACTTTGTTATACTCGATGAGGGGCCTTTGTTATACTCGACCAGGGGACTTTGCTATAGTCGACCAGGGGACTTTGTTATACTCGCTTAGGGAACTTTGTTATACTCGACCAGGGACTTTGTTATACTCGATTAGGGGACTTTGTTATACTCGATTAGGGGAGTTTGTTATACTCGATGAGGAGGCTTTGTTATACTCGACCAATGGACTTTGCTATAGTCGACCAGGGGACTTTGTTATACTCGATTAGGGGACTTTGTTATACTCGACCAGAATACTTTGTTATACTCGTCTAGGGGCTTTTTTATACTCGATCAGGGGACTTTGTTATACTCGATCAGGGGACTTTGTCTTACTCGATCAGGGCCCTTTGCTATACTCGACCGGGGAACTTTGTTATAAACGATCAGGGGACTTTGGTATGCTCGATCTAGGGACTTTGTTATACTGGGCCAGGGAACTTTTTTATACTCGATAAGGAACTTTGTTACACTGGTCCAGGGGACATTTTTATACTCGATCAGGGGACTTTGTTATACTCGATCAAGGGACTTTTGTTACACTCGATCAGGGGACTTTGTTATACTCGACCAGGGGCCTTTGTTATACTCGATTAGGGGACTTTGCTATACTCGATAAGGGAACTTTGTTATACTCGACAAGGGGAATTTGTTATACTCGATAAGGGGACTTTGATAGACTCGAACTGGGGACTTTGTTATACTCGACCAGGGGACTTTGTTGTACTCGATAATGGGATTTTGTTATACTCGATCAGGAGACTTTGTTATACTCGATCAGGGGAGTTTGTTATACTCGAGCAGGGGACTGTGTTATACTCGATCAGGAGGCTTTGTTATACTCGATCAGGGGACTTTGCTATACTCGACCAGGGGACATTGTTATACTCGATCAAGGGACTTTGTTATACTCGACCAGGGATCTTTTTTATACTTGACCAATGGACTTTGTTATACTCGATGAGGGGACTTTGTTATACTCGACCAAGGGATTTTGTTATACTCGATCAGGGGACTTCTTTATACTCGACCAGAGGACTTTGTGATACTCAATCAGGAGATATGTTATACTCGATCAGGGGACTTTGTTATACTCAACCAGGGGACTTTGTTATACTCGATCAGGGGACTTTGTTATATGCGATCAGGAGACTTTGTTATACTCAACCAGGGGACTTTGTTATACTCGATCAGGGGACTTTGTTATATGCGATCAGGAGACTTTGCTATACTCGAAAAGGAGGCTTTGTTATACTCGATTAGGGGACTTTGTTATACTCGATCAGGAGGCTTTGTTATACTCCATCAGGGGACTTTGCTATACTCGAAAAGGGGACTTTGTTATACTCGATTAGGGGACTTTGTTATACTCGACCAGTGAACTTTTTTATGCTTGACAAATGGACTTTGTTATACTCGATGAGGGGCCTCTGTTATACTCGACCAGGGGACTTTGCTATAGTCGACCAGGGGACTTTGTTATACTCGCTTAGGGAACTTTGTTATACTCGACCAGGGACTTTGTTATACTCGATTAGTGGACTTTGTTATACTCGATTAGGGGAGTTTGTTATACTCGATGAGGAGGCTTTGTTATACTCGACCAGGGGACTTTGCTGTAGTCGACCCGGGGACTTTGTTATACTCGATTAGGGGACTTTGTTATACTCGATCAGGGGACTTTGTCTTACTCGATCAGGGCCATTTGCTATACTCGACCGGGGGACTTTGTTATAAACGATCAGGGGACTTTGGTATGCTCGATCTAGGGACTTTGTTATACTGGGCCAGGGAACTTTTTTATACTCGATAAGGGACTTTGTTACACTGGACCAGGGGACATTTTTATACTCGATCAGGGGACTTTGTTATACCCGATCAAGGGACTTTTGTTACACTCGATCAGGGGGCTTTGTTATACTCGACCAGGGCCTTTGTTATACTCGACCAGGGGACTTTGTTATAATCGATCAGGGGACATTGTTACGCTCGATCTGGGAACTTTGTTATACTGGGCCAGGAGACTTTGTTGCGCTACTCGACCAGGGGACTTTATTTGTACTCGATGAGGATTTTTGTTATACTCGATCAGGGGACTTTGGTATACTCGATCAGGGGCTTTGTTATACTCGATCAAAAGCGCTGTTATACTCGATCAGGGGAGTTTGTTATATGATCAGGGACTGCATTATACTCGATCAGAGGCTTTGTTATACTCGATCAGGGACTTTCCTATATAAATGAGGGAACTGATACGACCAGGGGACTTTGTTATACGCGATCAGGGGACTTTTTATACTCGACCAGAGGACTTTGTTATACTCGATCAGGGGATATGTTATACTTTCGACCAGGGGACATTGTTATACTCGATCAAGGGACTTTGTTATACTCGACCAGGGATCTTTTTTATACCTGACCAATGGACTTTGTTATACTCGATGAGGGGCCTTTGTTATACTGGATGAGGGGACTTTGTTATACTCGACCAGGGGATTTTGTTATACTCGATCAGGGGACTTTTTTATACTCGACCAGAGGACTTTGTTATACTCAATCAGGAGATATGTTATACTCGATCTGGGGACTTTGTTATACTCAACCAGGGGACTTTGTTATACTCGACCAGGTGACTTTGTTATATGCGATAAGGAGACTTTGTTATACTCGATTAGGGGCCTTTGTTATACTCGATGAGGGGACTTTATTATACTCGACCAGGGGACTTTGCTATAGTCGACCAGGGGACTTTGTTATACTTGATCAGGGGACTTTGTCTTACTCGACCAGAGGCCTTTGTTATACTCGATCGGGGGACTTTGTTATACTCGATGAGTGGACTTTACTATATTTGACCAACGGACTTTGCTATACTCGATGAGGTGCCTTTGTTATACTCGATCAGGGGACTTTGTTATACTCGACCGGAAGACTTTGTTATACTCGATCAGGTGATATGTTACACTCGATCAGGGGACTTTGTTATTCTCGATCAGAGGACTTTGTTAAACTCGACGAGGGGCCTTTTTATACTCGATTAGAAAACTTTGTTATACTCGACCAGGAGACTTTGTGATACTCGATCAGGGGACTTTGTTATACTCCACCAGGGACTTTGTTATATTCGATCAGGGGATATGTAATACTCGATCAGGGGACTTTGTTATACTCGATCAGAGGTCTTTGGTATACTCGTCCAGGGGGCTTTGTTATACTCGATCAGGGGACTTTGTTATATTCGATCAGGGGACTTTGTCTTACTCGATCATGGCCTTTGTTATACTTGACCAGGGGACTTTGTTTCACTCGATCATGGCCCTTTGCTATACTCGACCAGATGACTTTGTTATAATCGATCAGGGGACATTGTTATGCTCGATCTGGGACTTTGTTATACTCGATCAGTGGACTTTCCTATATTTGACCAATGGACTTTCCTATACTCGATGAGGGGCCTTTGTTATACTCGATCAGGGGACTTTGTTATACTCGATCAGAGGATATGTTAAACTCGATCAGGGGACTTTGTTACTCGATCAGGGGACTTTGTCTCACTCGATAAGGGGACTTTGTTAGACTCGAACAGGGGACTTTGTTATACTCGACCAGGGGACTTTGTTATACTCGATAAGGCGGCTTTGTTATACTCGATCAGGGGACTTTTTTATACTTGAACAGAGGACTTTGTTATACTCGATTAGGGGACTTTGTTATACTCGACTTGGGGACTTTTTTATACTTGACCAATGGACTTTGTTATACTCAATGAGGGGCCGTTGTTATACACGACCAGGGGACTTTGATATACGCGATCAGGGATCTTTTATATTCTCGACCAGTGGACTTTGTTATACTCGATCAGAGGATATGTTATACTCGATCAGGGGACTTTGTTGCACTCAACCAGAGGACTTTGTTATACTCGATCAGGGGACTTTGTTATACTCAATCAGGGGACTCTGTTATACTCGATTAGGGGCCTTTGTTATACTCGATGAGGGGGCTTTGTTATACTCGACCAGGGGACTTTGCTATACTCGACCAGAATTAATTTATATGTCTCGATCCAGGGCTGTTATACTTTCGGCGAGGTTCTTTTTATACTTGATCAGGACTGTCATATCGATCAGTGGACTTTCCTCTTGACCGGTTCTCTATACTCGATGAAGTCTTTGCCATACTCGATTTGGGCATTGCGCCGACCGGGGACTTGTTATCTCGTTCAGGGTCTTTGTTATACTTTCGACCAAATTGCTTTGTTATACTCGATCAGGGGATATGTTAGCATATACTCGATCAGGGACTTTGTTTTTACTCGATTAGGGGACTTTGTTATACTTGATCATAGGACTTTGTTATACTCAAACAGGGGCCTTTGTTATACTCGATTAGAAAACTTTGTTATACTCGACCAGGGGACTTTGTTATACTCCACCAGGGACTTTTTTATACTCGATCAGGGGATATGTTTTACTCGATCAGGGGACTTTGTTATACTCGGTTCAGGGGACTTTGTTATAGTCGTCCAGGGGGCTATGTTATACTAGGATCAGGGTACTTTGTTTTGCTCGATCAGGGGACTTTGTCTTACTCGATTAGGGCCCTTTGTTATACTCGACCAGGGGACTTTGTTATAATCGATTAGGGGACTTTGTTATGCTCGATCTGGGGACTTTGTTAAAATGGGCCAGGAGACTTTGTTATACTCTATCAGGGGATATGTTTTACTTGATTTGGGGACTTTGTTATACTGGACCAGGGGACTTTTTTATACTCGATTAGGAGACTTTGTTATACTCGATGAGGGAACTTTGTTATACTCGTCTAGGGGGCTTTGTTATACTCGATCAGGGGACTTTGTTATACTCGATTAGGGAACTTTGGTATGCTCAATCTAGGGACTTTGTTATACTGGGCCAGGGAATTTTTTTATTCTCGATCAGGGGACTTTGTTACACTGGACCAGGGGACATTATTATACTCGATCAGGGGACTTTGTTATACTTCATTAGGGGACTTTTGTTACACTCGATCTGGGGACTTTGTTATACTCGACCAGGGGCCTTTGTTTTACTCGATCAGGGGACTTTGTTATCCGCGTCAAGAGACTGTTATACTCGATTAGGGGCAGCGTGATACTGGATCGGAACTTTTTTACTCCTGGGGACTTTCATATATTCGATCAGGGATATGTAATATCAGGACTTTGTTATACGATCGAGGATCTTTGTTGCTCTTGTCAGAGTTTGTTGCCTACTCGATCAGGGGACTTTGTCTCATTCGATCAGGGCCTTTGTTATACTCGACCTGGGGACTTTGTTATAATCGATCAGGGGACTTTGTTACGCTCGATCTGGGGACTTTGTTATACTGGGCCAGGAGACTTTGTAATACTCGATCAGGGGATATGTTATACTCGATCAGGGGACTTTGTTATACTGGACCAGGGGACTTTGTTTTACTCGATCATGGGACTTTGTTATATTCGATCAGGGAACTTTGTTATACTCGTCCTGGGGGCTTTGTTATACTCGATTAGGGGACTTTGTTATACTCGATCAGGGAACTTTGTCTTACTCGATCAGGGCCCTTTGCTATTCTCGACCAGGGGACTTTGTTATAATCGATCACGGGACATTGTTATGCTCGATCTGGGACTTTTTTATACTCGATCAGTGGAGTTTCCTATATTTGACCAATGGACTTTACTAAACTCGATGAGGGGCCTTCGTTATACTCGATCAGGGGACTTTGTTATACTCAACCAGGAGACTTTGTTATACTCGATTAGGGGACTTTGTCATACTCGACCAGAGGACTTTGTTATACTCGATCAGAGGATATGTTATACTCGATCAGGGGACTTTGTTATACTCGATCAGGGGACTTTGTTATACTTGATTAGGGGACTTTGTTATACTCGATCAGGGGACTTTGTTACACTAGACCAGGGGACATTTTTATGCTCGATTAGGAGACTTTGTTATTCTCGATTAGGGGACTTTTGTTACACTCGATCAGGGAACTTTGTTATACTCGATAAGGTCTTTGTTATACTTCGATTAGGGGACTTGTTGTTATACTCGATAAGGGACTTTTGTTATACTGATGAAATTTGTTATACTCGATAAGGGGACTTTGTTAGACTCGAACAGGGGACTTTGTTATACTCGACCAGGGGACTTTGTTATACTCGATTAGGCGGCTTTGTTATACTCGATCTTGGGACCTTCTTATCCTCGATGAGGGGCCTTTGTTATACTCGATGAGGGGCCTTTGTTATACTAGATAAGGGGACTTTGTTATACTCGATTAGAGGCCTTTTTAGACTCGATCAGGGGACTTTGTTATACTCGAGCAGGGGGCTTTGTTATACACGATCAGGGGACTTTGTTATACTCGATGAGGAGGCTTTGTTATACTCGATCAGGGGACTTTGCTACACTCAACCAGGGGACTTTGTTATAATCGAGTAGGCGGCTTTGTTATACTCGATTAGGGGACTTTGTTATACTCGATCAGGGGATTTTGTCTTACTCGATCAGGGCCTTTGTTATACTCGACCAGGGGACTTTGTTATAATCGATCAGGGGACTTTGTTACGCTCGATCTGGGGACTTTGTTATACTGGGCCAGGAGACTTTGTAATACTCGATCAGGGGATATGTTCTACTCGATAAGGGGACTTTGTGATACTCGGCCAGGGGACTTTGTTATACTCGATCATGGGACTTTGTTATACTCGATCAGGGGACTTTGTTATACTTGATTAGGGGACTTTGTTATACTCGATCAGGGGACTTTGTTACACTGGACCAGGGGACATATTTATACTCGATTAGGGGACTTTGTTATTCTCGATCAGGGGACTTTGTTATACTCGACCAGGGACCTTTGTTATACTCGATTAGGGGACTTTGTTATACTCGATATGGGGACTTTGTTATACTCGAAAAGGGGAATTTGTTATATTCGATAAGGGGACTTTGTTAGACTCGAACAGTGGACTTTGTTATACTCGACTAGGGGCCTTTGTTATACTCGATCAGGGGCCTTTGTTATACTAGATCAGGGGACTTTGTTATACTCGATTAGAGGCCTTTGTTATTTTCGATGAGGGGGCTTTGTTATAATCGACCAGAGGACTTGCTATAGTCATCCAGGGGACTTTTTTATTCTCGATCAGGGGACTTTGTTACACTGGAACAGGGGACATTTTATACTCGATTAGGGGACTTTGTTATTCGCGATCAGGGGACTTTTGTTATACTCGATAAGGGAACTTTGTTATACTTGATAAGGGGAATTTGTTATACTCGATAAGGGGACTTTCAAAGACTCGAAAAGGGCACTTTGTTATACTCGACAAGGGGACTTTGTTATACTCGATTAGGTGGCTTTGTTATACTCGATTAGGGGACTTTCTTATCCTCGATGAGGGGCCTTTGTTATACTCGATCAGGGGCCTCTGTTATACTAGATCAGGGGACTTTGTTATACTCGATCAGGGGACTTTTTTATACTCGACCAGAGGACTTTGTTATACTCAATCAGGGGATATGTTATACTCGATCAGGGGACTTTGTTATACTCAACCAAGGGACTTTGTTATACTCGATCAGGAGACTTTGTTATACGCGATAAGGAGACTTTGTTAAACTCGATTATGGGCCTTTGTTATACTCGATGAGGGTGCTTTATTATGCTCGACCAGGGGACTTTGTTATACTCGATTAGGGGACTTTGTTATATTCAACCAGGGGACTTTTTTATACTTGATCAGGGGACTTTCTCTTACTCGACCAGAGGCCTTTGTTATACTCGATCGGGGAACATTGTTATACTCGATGAGTGGACTTTACTATATATGTGACCAAAGGTCTTTGCTATACTCGATTAGGGGCCTTTGTTATACTTTATCAGGGGACATTGTTATACTCGACCAGGTGACATTGTTATACTCGATCAGGGGACTTTGTTATATTCGACCAGAGGACTTTGTTATACTCGATCAGGTGATATGTTATACTCGTTCAGGGGACTTTGTTATACTCGATTAGAGGACTTTGTTATACTCGACGAAGGGCGTTTTTATACTCGATTACAAAAACTTTGTTATACTCGACCAGGAGACTTTGTGATACTCGATCAGGGGACTTTGTTATACTCCACCTGGGACTTTGTTATATTCGATCAGGGGATATGTAATACTCGATCAGGGGACTTTGTTATACTCGATCAGGGGATATGTTATACTCGATCAGGGGTCTTTGTTATACTTGATCAGGGGACTTTGTTACACTTGATTAGGGGACTTTGTTTTGCTCGATCAGGGGACTTTGTTATACTTGATCAGAGGACTTTGTTCTACTCGACCAAGGGCCTTTGTTATGCTCGATTAGAAAACTTTGTTATACTCGACCAGGGAACTTTGTTATACTCCTCCAGGGACTTTGTTATACTCGATCAGTGGATATGTTATACTCGATTAGGGGACTTTGTTATACTCGGTTTAGGGGACTTTGTTATACTCGTCCAAGGGGCTTTTTTTTACTAGGATCAGGGGACTTTGTTATACTCGATGAGGGGACTTAGTCTTACTCGATCAGGGCCCTTTGTCATACTCGACCAGGGGACTTTGTTATAATCGATTAGGGGACTTTGTTATCCTCGATCTGGGGATTTTGTTATACTAGGCCAGGAGACGTTGTTTTACTCAATCAGGGGATATGTTATACTCGATCAGGGGACTTTGTTATACTGGACCAGGGGACTTTGTTATACTCGATCAGGGGTCTTTGTTATACTCGATCAGGGAACTCTGTTATACTCATCTAGGGGGCTTTGTCATACTCGACCAGGGGACTTTGTTATACTCGATCAGGGGACTTTGTTATACTCGATCAGGGAACTCTGTTATACTCATCCAGGGGGCTTTGTTATACTCGATCAGGTGACTTTCTTGTACTCGATCAGGGGATTTTGTCTTACACGATCAGGGCCCTTTGCTATACTCGACCGGGGGATTTTGTTATAATCGATCAGGGGACTTTGGTATGCTCGATCTAGGGACTTTGTTATACTCGATCAGGGACTTTGTTTCACTGGACCAGGGGACATTTTTATACACGATTATGGGACTTTGTTATACTCGATCAGGGGACTATGTCTTACTCGATCAGGGCCCTTTGCTATACTCGACCGGGGGACTTTGTTATAATCGATTAGGGGGCTTTGGTATGCTCGACCTAGGGACTTTGTTATACTCGATCAGTGACTTTGTTATACTCGACCAGGGGCCTTTATTATACTCGATTAGGGGAGTTTGTTATACTCGATAAGGGGACTTTGTTAAACTCGATAAGGGGAATTTGTTATACTCGATGAGGGGACTTTGTTAGACTCGAACAGGGGAATTTGTTATACTCG
>NW_024732843.1:0-11796 GCF_018991925.1 Homarus americanus
AAAGAGAGGAGTGAATGTTAAAGGGAGAGAGGGAGAAAGGATGGAAAACTTGTATAGAAAGAAGGAAATGAGACAAATGAGAGTGAATGAGTGAATTGGTGAGAAGACCGAGAGAGAAGGAAAAGAACAGAGGCAGGAGAAGGAGGAGGGAGGGAAAGAAAAGATGATGCAGGGAATAAACAAGGGGAGAGAAGGAGTAAGGAATGAGTGGATGTGGGAGAAGAAGGAGGAAATGAGGATGAGAGAGGGCGACAAATAAGGAGAGGGGAGGGGCAACAGGATGAGAGGGGAGAGGAAGAGGATGCAGGAGATGAAGAGGAGGAGAGAGAGGAGGAAATGAAGTTTAGGGGAAGGAGAGGAGGGGATGAGGAAAGATGGAGAATGGGGCGACGTAGGATAAGAAGATTAATGAGGGGAATAGGTAAGAATCAGAAGAAATGATAAAGGGGGAGAGGAAAGGAGAATAAGAGAGGAAGACAAGGATAGAAAAAGGGGCATATGGAAGTGAGAGAGAGAGGGGGGGGGAAAGAGAAGAACTAAAACAATAACAACACTGATAAATGTTTAAATGTTTGAGGAAAATGTGTTTATATTTGTCAAACATCTGTGGCCTTCCTTACCTTAGAATATCTTAAACGATAATTATTTTTTCTCATGTATAATAGTCGAAGAAGAGCAAGCACATGTGGGAATGTTACAGACTGGAATCATAAATAGGAACGGGAATGATAATGAAATGCAAACATCACGATAAGTAAAGAAGACATGCAAAGGGAGGCACAGATAAACTTGATAATGAAAACGACAAGAAAAATATAAATAGTTTTTGGTTTGTTTTTTACTTTAATTATCACTAGAAAGATGAAGACCCAAAACGGAACATAAAAATGAATTTATCTTTGACATGGTAAGTACAGAGCTAATTAGTTCTTTATATTACTTACAATCATCGCTACAGTAACTCAGATTAAAACAAACATTCTTCTTCTTCTTTTCAGTGTTATCATTATTATTATTTTTATTATTATTATTGTTATTATTATTATTATTATTTTTATTATTATTATTATTATTACACGCAACTTCAAAATCTTCTTTAACAGAGGAAAAATATATGAAGGTGGATAATTGGATGTCATTGCCTCTAAAACCAGGTTACCTCGTGAATGAACTTCTCTAGGCGATGGTAATTCCCTTAATGAGGTCACCTATTTTAAGTCAGGGTCATTCTGCACCGCCGCGCCGTCCACCCTACTAAGTTAACTATCCCGAGGGTGTAAAGTCAACTCTCTCCCTTGGTTTTAAAGTTAACTCTCTCTCTCTCTAAGTTAACTCTCTCTCTCTCTCTAAGTTAACTCTCTTTCTCTAAGTTAACTCTCTCTCTCTCTCTCTCTCTCTAAGTTAACCCTCTCTCTCTCTAAGTTAACTCTCTTTCTCGGTTATGGAGTTAACTCTCCCTCTTCTGTAATACTTCCTCTCCCATATCAAAATATAACACAAAATCCTGATTGTCGGATTCCCAATGTTTACACAACACACAGCCAGTCAACTCGGCCAGTCATACATACTATAGACAAACTTCACATACCTGTACATGACGTCCTTGGTGTAGACTCACAGCTCCAGTGGCTTGTCGAGCGAGGGAGGGGTGGCCGCCTCGACGTCTGCCCCTTGAGAGATGGAAAAACAATATATCAAATCAGCTTAAAATTGTTGGAACTGCCTGTCTAATTTGTCAATGTTCTGAGTCAGATTAAGAGACAGGTAAATCTGGGCTTAATCGTCATTGGAGTTAAGACTCATTTTTAGTTCATTCTGTCATCCTAGGAACAATAGGATAGATACTGGTATATATAAGTATATATAGGTGTGACTTCAAACCTATGATCTTCTTCTCCTGCCTCCTCTTTCTCCCTCCTTCTTCTCCTTCTTCCTCCTTCTCATCCTCCAATGTGTTAGCGAGTGGTCAGGTCAAATGTTTTTACTCTCTCCATTTCTCTCATTCATCTGCCTCGTTCATTTCTCTTTTTATTTATACTCATTTATTACTTTCACTGTTTTCATCCATCTCATTTGCCCAGATCTCTCTCTCTCTCTCTCTCCTCCTCCCCCATCCCCTCCCCCTCCTCCCCACATTCACCACCACTTTCTAACCCGACCCCACCTCCCTCCCCCCACCCTGTCCACCCACCCCTGGGAACAAAGTGCTCTATGGCCTGACACTTTTATTGACTAGGGATTATCAGCACTACCGGGAGAGGACGCCACTGGGGTATGAGGGAGGAAGAGTAACAGGGGCTGGAGGGGTGAGGGAACCATTTATTTTTTTGTGTGTGTGTACAGCCCAATGGTGACTGAGGAAGGAGGGTGTTACGTCACAGACCTCTCATATAATGTGAGTTTTACACACACACACACACACACACACACACACACTCTCTCTCTCTCTCTCTCTCTCTCTCTCTCTCTCTCTCTCTGTTAACTTGATAAGGATAATTACGGAATAAAATGTAATGTTTTTAACATTTTATCTGGAAAATTCACACTAGGGACGATAATGTAGATAATCTTAACCCTTGATAGGTAATGGTAAATTGTTCTACACCTAAGGTAATGTGACGTCCCACAGACCCCAGAGGAAAAAAAAACACCAAAAATCAGCCAGTTACATTTAATGAAATTTAAAGGCAGCCGAGTAAATGAAAATATAGATTGATTTTTTTACCCTTTTACACCCTAACCTAACCTAATCTTATCTGTCCTAACATGTAAATAAATACCTGGACACAGAGAGGTCAGCTCCACCTAGCCGACCTGCACAAATCCCTCCACCACCCAACACACCAAATCCCTCTACCACCCAACACACCACCCCTCCACCACCCAACCACATCACCCTCACCACCCCTCCACCACCCAACACACCACCCTCCACCACCCAACACACCGTCCCTCCACCACCCAACACACCACCCCTCCACCGCCCAACACACCACCCTCCACCACCCAACACCACCCCTCCACCCACCCAACACACACCGTCCCTCACCACCCAACACCACCCATCCACCACCCAACACATCACCCTCCACCACCCCTCCACCACCCAACACACCACCCCTCCCACCACCCAACTTACACCGTCCCTCCACCACCCAACACACACACCCTCCACCACCCAACACACCACCCCTCCACCACCCAACACACCCACCCCTCCCACCACACCCAACACACAATCCCTCCACCACCCAACACACCCACCCCTCCCACCACCCAACACATCACCCCTCCACCACCCAACACCACCCCTCCCACCACCCAACACTCCACCCCTCCACCACCCCTCCACCACCACCCAGCAATCAGCTCAGTGGCTCCGACCTGCTGAACCACCCACTCTAATCGTCTCCTAATCACGATTATGGGATTGGCTGATGGAGATGGGAAGAAGACTGTGAGAGAGAAGATTACTCCAGACCAACGAGGCTCGGAAATCACTATCCCCGTTTATCCAATTTTTTCCCATTATCGTGGAAGGAAAAAAACTGAGGTAATTTGGACCACGGGAGCTATATCTAATTAACTAATGAGGAGAGTGAAAACCAGTCAGGCCTATGTTATGTAAAGTTACTTAGTAGTGTGTTGTGTGTTGAGTGGAGAACTACGTCACCCTGCTCCTCCCCTTCCCCCTCCGGAGTTAATCTACACCAATAACCCCCCTCTCTCTCAGCAGGTCCTCGCAATGCTCTGACTTTCCTCTATCCTACGACTTTACTGTTAAAATACCTTTATTATCGTTAATTCTAATTCGAATGGACCCTGTGACATTGCCTTAACCATTAAATATCATCCTAGAACAGAGAGAGTTCCGATACTGACACCACCTCACCCCATTGAAAGTTACTCATATCTGATACCTGTTGATATATGTATCGTAAGGCGCGCTGTGTGGGAGAGTCCTGGTGATAAGAGAGACAGCGGGAACACGGGTCCTCCTACTAATACAGCTGATGGACACACCCTCCTAGTCAAATGTCCCTGAAGACCCACTAGGCCGGGCTTATTACTGCCACCCTATACCACCTGCTCCCTCTCTCTCCCCTTCTCTCTTTCTCTCTCCCTCCCCCCTCTCTCTCTTTCCCTCATCCTAACACCATATACACCCCTCAACGCCGCCTCTCTCTCTCTCCTCCAAATACCAACCCCCTTTTGCACCTCCCTCCCCTCTACCCACATCAGACTCAACAGACTCCCTTCAGCCTCCTAGTGATTGTGCTTACTCAACATAGTGACGGTGTAATTACCATCACAGATTGTACGGGAAATTCCAACTTTTGGAAAAAAACAAATATTTGGGCTCCCCAAATTTTGACTACTACCCGTGCGTCTACGTCCTGGATTGGCCAATCAGTGGTGCCCCACGGTGGCGTGATACATGCACGTTTACTGCGGTGCTCTGATTGGCTAACCGAACGTGGCGTGGTAGGTAGGCTGTTTCTACTCTCTAAGTCCTCTTCTTTCCTTTTTTTATCCCCTTCATGCACTTCGTTCTTTGAACGGGAGGCGGGACTTAGCGATACGGTCGATCCGGCAAAGGAACCTGTGATAGTGCAGGGCACCCCTTATCCGGGGGTCACCGGTAGGTGGCAACTTTTTTAGATATTACTATTGTCACAGGTAACCTGGGTGCAGAACCCTACGAGCCCGACGCCCGTCCAAGAGGGGGGGGCGGGGTCACTGCTCCCAGGCAGGAGCCCTGTGTTATAGGTAGGATTAGATGTAATCAAGAAGATGACAACAAGCATTAGAATAAAACATAGAGATAAGGGACACTCTATTGGAAGGGGAAAAGTGGCAGAAATCACTTACAACAAACTGCAAGTCCCACTAACTAGAATATTCAGCACCAATGAAGGTTTTAAAGTAATCTGTAAAGATGACTTTGATTCAGATAAAATCCTTTCAAAAGAAGCAAGAGATATATTTTACAATGAAGGCCTTATTATTGTCATGCCACCAGAACAAAAAGCAAAAAGATCAGTTTTTGTTCGTCAAGTCGATCAAGAGATCGGAGGAAGACATCGGAAGACCTGAAAGAAGAACTGGAACGCCAAAATAGGTGGATGAAGATTGAAGAAGTCATTAAGATAAAGGACTATACTCATGTTTTTAAGATTACTTTTGAAGAAGTGTCAATGGCTGAGAAAGTTTTACAACAGGGCTTTCTAATATTCAACATGTCAGTCACACCACATCAAATAAAGAAGGAGACATTCATCAGTCTGCAAACTTGCTTCTCCTGCTACAAATATGAAGAACACACAACGAGAGACTGTCCGGAAAAAGAAAAAAAAGTACTGCTCAGATTGTGCAGGCGACGACCATACCTACACTGAATGTAAGAATACACATGTTGGCTGTCTCAACTGTAAGAGAAACGGGAATGTATACATAGGACATAGGACGTTAGCAATGGCATGCCCAATAAAAAACACATGATAAAGTACAAGGAACAAGAAACAAGGAAAAAGGAACAAGACAAGAAGGATACGACATACGTCGAAATAGCAAAGAGAGCGGTCCAAGAGGCTCATAGACCAGAATCCACAGTATTAAACCTAAGTGAGCCAATACATGATGAGGTAATGATTAGTATGATCCATGCACATTTGCACAATATCATTGCACCCGGATCATACAACGAGGAATTAAGGAAAATGTTTAAATTGAATAACCTACCAGAGATGATATTTCCAGAAGAGAATCACAATCCGAAAAACTATTTCGAACAACATATGCAAGCAGACTACAGAAAAGACTACATCAAGACGAACAAGGTTTGAGCAGGAGCAACAGCTGATACACAAAGGAACACAAGCGACTGATAAGATCCCAAAGACAAATGACTAGAAGTGACCATAAAAGAGAGAAGATATAGAAATAACAAAGGACAAACTATAAGACAAAAGGGAGTAGGAGGAGAGAAGATAAGATGGAAACTGATCACAATATACAACCTGAATCTGCTGAAGAAATTGGATTAAAAGTTATCTTTCACAACAAAACATGGAATCCCAACATCAGAGGTCCAACAGGAGGGACAATAGTAAAAAACTGTGAAGGAGGGATATGCAAATTGGACATATCCAAGAAAAATCCCTAAGTGAAGATTATGTCTGGTCACTAATTACTACGGACAAACTAAAGATTACGGCCAAAGACTTTAAAATAGTAGACCCGTCAGAGTATAGAAGAGTCAGAAGCAGGAAACAGGATGATAGGTCTCCACTCCAACTGCCACAATCCAAGTATAAGAAATAATGGACAATAGACAAACAGTAAGAACTTTAAGAATAATACAACACAACGTAAGAAACTGGAAGACCGAGAGAATTAACCTAAGTAATATATATCGCGAAATTGACCCTGACATTATACTAATAAACAGTCACGGTGAGACAGAAAACAACAACATAAAACTCTTTAACTATTATGTAAACCAAAGAAATAAATCGGGCGAGAAAAATGACGGAGTAGCGATAGCGGTAAAAAGAAACTTAAAATTTAAACTAATTGATGACTTCCAGGATGAATTTCTAGCAATAAAAATAAATACAACTCAAGGAGACGTAATTATTGCTACTACTTATCTCCCACCGAGACGACCATACTTACCTATAGAAGACCTATTAAAATTGGCTAACAATAGTCATCCGATGTACATCTTAGGAGACTTTAACGCCAGACATAGGATTTTTGACAATACAAATAATAACGTCGTGAGAAACGCCCTTAATCAATTAATAAATTTAGGGAAAATCAATCATCTGGGACCTAACTTTCCAACCTGGAGAAATCACAATACACAATCGACACCAGACAAAATTTTTACCAACAACAAAGCCTTTTTCAATTACCATATAATACAGGGACCTCTTACAGGCAGTGACCATCTGCCAATTATACTAACACTGTCAACAAGCCCCATACAGATACCAATAAAAAAGAGACTGAAAATGAGTAAAACAGACTGGGACAGCTTCAAAGACGACTTAAGTAATCACCACTCGATTAATCTACAAGGGAAAACAACAGAAGATATAGACTCAGAAATGGACAGACTGCACTCAGCAATAAAAACATCTATAACCAAACACACTCCTACTTCACACTTTAGAACATCACCCAACAACAGACTACCAGAAGAAGTTAAATTAATCCAGACCTATTGCAATGAAATAAACAGGTATATGGAAAGACACGGCAGTAACAGATGGCTATATACGACACAGATAGCACTACAGATAAAATTAAGAGACGCATGTAAGGAAGCAAACAATAAAAAATGGAATGATATTATAATGGCGGCTGACATGACTAAAGACACAAAAACATTTTGGACTTCCATAAACAAGATGATGGGGCACAACAAGCAAAAAACACCATACATTAAAGACAAAAATGGAACAAAATTGCACGAGGAAAATGAACAAGAGTCAGCATTCAAAAGGGAATGGGTAAAAGTTTTTAAAATATCAGATGAGGAAAATGAAGATTTTGATAGTGAACACAGAAAGGATAGAAAAGAAAATAGGAAGACAAATACATAGAATCACCCCAAAGGCAATATATAGACTATATTATTACCTAATAATCAAATAATAACCATGGGAGAAATGATGCACTGTCTGAAATTTAAGG
Source organism: Homarus americanus (assembly GCF_018991925.1). Lineage (NCBI taxonomy): Eukaryota > Metazoa > Arthropoda > Malacostraca > Decapoda > Nephropidae > Homarus > Homarus americanus. The sequence continues at coordinate 7,705 of NW_024732843.1, forward strand.
GAAAAAAGCCCTGGGCTCTGGGTAAAACCACGAAATATGATCATGAATCTACCTGAAAACATTTAAATACACTATTAAACATTTATAACGCATGCTTAATAACTGGTTACTTTCCAGACAAACTAAAATATGCTAAAATGATATTTATTCCTAAGGAGGGTAAGGACAATAAGGAAATATTAAACTACAGGCCAATATCTTTATTAGAAATTACCGGGAAACTATTGGAAAAAATATTAAATTCAAGACTTATAGCCTTTTTAACACAACATGGGAAAACTAACAACAGACAACATGGATTTATGCCCAATAGAAATACCCTAACTGCAATAGCTACAATAACGGAAATAATTGCAATAGAAAAAAGCAAGGGTAACCAAATCAATATAATTTTAAAGGATGTTTCTAAGGCTTTTGATAAAGTTTGGCATTTAGGCTTGAAATATAAAATATTAAAACTGGGACTTAACGAATACTTGCTAAGAATATTGTGTAACTATTTAGATGATAGGAGAGCACAAATTCAAATTGGAAACTTTATGGGAACTATGTTTAATCTTGAGAGTGGAGTACCTCAAGGAGGATGCCTTTCTCCAACACTATATACAATTTATACTTCAGACACACCCCAACCTACCCCCTTTAGCGAATATGTAATGTTTGCTGATGATATTACTCAAATAGTATCATACCCAGGAAAATCAACCCAATTTATGGCACTCTACACGGTAAGAGCGATAAAAAACATAAATGATTTTGAGAAAAAATGGAAAATCAGGACAAATAAGAACAAATTCAAGATCATACCAATAGCCAAGATTAAAACAAGTCCAGTAATAGTCGACCAGGAACTATACCCATACGACACTGAAGGCAGGATGCTTGGATTAAAACTAACAAAAAGAGGATATATAACATACTTAAAAGATAAAGAACGACAGGCAAGAATAAGATTATCAAAAATAAAACGATTTAAGAACCTTAGCATTAATAACAAAAGAAAGATTTATATTGCCCTTGTCAAATCAATTTTGGACTACCCACCCAACCCATTGAACACCCTTAGTAAAACGAGCATTAAAAGGTTACAAACAGTACAAAATATAGCCCTCAGATTTATATATAACATAAAATATACAGACCACATCAATAATGAACAGCTACACAAGAGAGCAAACCTCTTAGCAATCAATGTAGATATACACAACAAAGCTGTAAATATTTGGAAAAAAGTGACTGAACTTAACACAGAAACATATCAGAACTGGATAAATAATATAGACAACGAAGAATTCCAAGAACACAGTTGGTTTAAATCAGCCAGGAAGAAAGTAATTGAACCATCTCCTGCCCCAATATACATATAAAACATTAATAGAGAAATAAAAGATGAGAGTGACCTACCAGCTCCACTAAAAACCTGGCAGGCCTCACCATACAGTGTACCTTTAGACTAACATAACTAACATTTAACATTTAACTAACATCTTAGAAAAAAAAATATGACTACCCTCCCAGCTACACAAGGACCTGGGCGGGCTCACTAACTCCATCGGAAAAAAAAATAATAATAATGTGATTACTCTCCCAGCTACATCAGCCAGGAAGAACTAATTGAACCACCTCCTGCCCCAATATACACATATACACATAAAACATTAATAGAGAAAATAAAAGATGAGAAAGACCTACCAGCTCCACTAAGAACCTGGCAGGCCTCTCCATACAGTGTACCTTTAGACTAACACAACTAACACTTAACTAACACCTCAGCAAAAAAAGAAAAAAAAAAAGAAAAAATGTGACTACCCTCCCAGTTACACAAGGACCTGGGCGGGCTCACTAACTCCAACAATAATAAAAAATAATAATAATAAGCAGCATTATATAAATAAACCAATATTAATACAAAGGTCTGACGACCCAAGGGAGCAGAACAAAGATAAAACACCAATAAGAAAGATGAAGCGATCTGGTTGAGCCCAGATTCTTTCTACTCCTACTGTATTTCAGTTTCACCACTTTTCCTTCAACCCCTAATAATCTTCTTTCACCTCTTAACTAAAGACTTCGTATCGTATCGTCTCTTTCTACTTACAGCCTCAGCCAGCAACACCTCCTCCTCCGCCGCTGCCTGGCGGCCCTTGCTCCTCCTCCGCCTGCCTGGCGGTCCTCGCTCCCGCCGGCGAGCATGGCGACCCACAAGCTGTCCTCCTGTGAGCATCCTCACCAACCAGCTCTCTCTACATTGCGCTTGTAACCATGCTGCCTTCCCAGCACCAAGCTGCATTGTACATCCAATACTACATGTATATAGAGAGCACATTGTGAGTTTCCTTTCTCCAACTCATCATGAGTGTGAACCAAACACCTCGAACCCCACAAATGGTGACTCCCGGAGATTCGCACTCACACAGGATGGAGGAGAAACTGATCACGCTCCCAGTCTTCAAGCAACATGGAAGACTGGCTTATCCACACAGAAGCAGCTCTCATCGGCTCTACAACTACTGTCTCTACACTGCAGGTTAGACACCCTAGAGCAGCTCTGCTACTCTAAGCAGACACCAGCTCCTCTTCCTGCCCCAAGCACCACGTCCTACCGACCCCAGCACACCCGTCCTGCCTCAGATGCCGACCCCGGCCCAGCAGTAACCCCTGCCTCCCCTGACGCGGCCTCTGTTCCTGAGTGCGCTCCCACACACCCCTCTTTTCTCCCTCAGGTACTCCCTGCTAATGTCCTGCACCCTGCTGCTGTCGTGGACCCAGCTGCTGTCACGAGCCCTCATCCGCTTCTGCTGACGCAGCCCCTGCTCCTGACCCAGGACCACACACCCCAGCAGGTGCATCTGACGACTCTGTACCTGCTGTGAGGGAAGCACAGCATTCATCGCCTCCACACATCCTTTTTCTCCCTCTCTTCTCCCACAGATAGTGTGTACATAGACAGTTGTGTCCAGCGACCGGCTCATCCACGCCATCGCCGTTGTCTCACATGAGGCATGCACCGCCCGTTCTGCCTCACATGTGCTAAGCAACCCTACAGACAACAAGTCTCCTACACCGCCTGGAGGGGAGGGGGAGTATTGTAGTGGATTTCTCCCCTACAAACGCTGTTTGTCGCTGAGTAGCCGACCCCACCAATTCCCCAGTGCATGCCTCGTGGTCTAGGTCAACCAGCGCCGCCATACATCACGGAGCGGGGGTCAACTACTAAGCCACGCCTACCCCCGCTATTTAAGACCTGACCTCGTGGTGACCTGTCTCTTTCTACCTCCACCAACCAGTCAGCAACACCTCCTCCTCCGCCGCCTGGCGGCCCTCGCTCCTCCTCCGCCTGCCTGGCGGCCCTCTCTCCCGCCGGCGAGCATGGCGACCCACAAGCTGTCCTCCTCTGAGCATCCTCACCAACCACCTCTCTCTAGATCACGTTTGTAACCATGCTGCCTTCCCAGCACCAAGCTGCATTGTACATCCAATACAACATTGTGAGTTTCCTTCCTCCATCCCATCTTGAGTGTGAACCAAACAACCTGAACCCCACAACAGCACGATTTGTATTATATAAATATTTACCCAAATGTATATTACCCATATATTCACCGAGTCATTCATCCATGAGTATGAATCAATTGGTGAGATGACATTTCCTCCATGGAGCGAGCGAGGTCAAGCTGGGTCAACACATTTCAACAACAACATCCTGTAAGAAACACTTGACAACTCCCTCTCCCTGGTGAGAGAGAGAGACTATCATATCACCTGTTACCCAATGAACAACCTCACTTAAGTGCTCTCCCATAAAAGTGTACTAAGACATTTCCCTTAGCAGAGAAGGTACAATATACTCTCAACTGAACTCAGTACCCGTGAAACTATATTTTTCTACAATAAAACAAAACCAAAAAAGTGTTTAGCCCTGCCATTTATCAAATCAAGAACTAATATATATATATATATATATATATATATATATATATATATATATATATATAATCAACACACTCAACCCTTGATTCTAACCCAACCCACAGGCCCATGACTGGCGACACAAGACACTACCTCGACCACAGGATACTAAAAGCAGTCCTA
>NW_024732844.1:0-2981 GCF_018991925.1 Homarus americanus
TTATTTTGCCGCTTGCAGCGCTACTTTGTGTGCACCCCACACTCATCCTGTGAGCGGTAGCGCAAAAAGGATCAGAGTAGGAAGAGCTTAGTATGCCCTTAGCAAAGTTGTTTAACATGTCAAAACAGGTGTAGTACCAGAATCCTGGAGGATAGCGAATGTAATACCGATTTTCAAGAAGGGATAGATCACTATCTTCTAACTACCGCCCAATCAGTCTAACATCAATAGTAGGCAAATTACTGGAAGCAATCATTTCAAACTCTATTCGAAATCACCTGGAGAAGCACCGATTGATCAATGATTCCCAGCAAGCCCTGGCGGACGTTCCTGCCTAACTAATCTATTAACATTCTTTTCATCAGTTTTTGAATCAGTGGACGAGGGGCACAATTATGATGTGGTATATCTCGACTTTAGCAAAGCCGACAGAGTCCCCGAAAGACTAATTAGAAAGAGAAGCTCATGGCATCAAAGTGGCATCCTAAATGGATTGGGGCGTGGTTACAGGACGAAAACAGCGAGTGAGCATTAACGGCACTAAGTCCCATTGGACAACGTCACAAGTGGAGTTCCCCAGGCTCAGTACTTGGACCATTATTTTTATTATAACATAAACGACATAGATATCGGAGATTCGTGTCAGTGTACCAGTGGCACTATTCAAAGAGACCCATGTGAACCTCACACATTAAACTGGGTCAATGAAACAATTGGTCTGATAACTGAGAGAGAAGAGGCAGAGAGAGGCCTTCATTTAAGCATGTCTTATTCAGTCCTGGGAAGACAGAATGGAGGCGTGACTTGCGTGAGGCGTAACAGACTTGAATAACATCTCTCTCTCCCTCCTCCTCTTCCCTCCCTCTCCCCTTCCTCTTATCCTTTCTTTTTCTCTCATTTCCTTTTCCTTTTCTTTTTCCTCTCTTTATCCTCCCATTTAATCCTCTCTCTCTTTTCCTTCTTCTTCCTCCCTCTTCTCTTCTCCTCCTTATAGGAGATTTCCAACTTCAGAAAATGACCAGCTGGGGACAACATTGTAGTCGACTGCAGATCTGAAAACTTCCTAGACACCAGTACAGGACAATTTTTTGAAAACAACTAATTACAGAGCCTACTAGGGCGTAATATGTTAGACCTAGGTAATACAACAAATAAAAATATTATCAGAGATATCTGTGAAAGAACTGGGTAACAGTGATCACAGAGAAAATCAGGTTCACCCTAAATTGGGAAACGAAAAAACAATGACAATATGGTCAGTCCCAAACTTTCGGTTGGCGGATTATCAGGGGTTAAGAAGGTACCTGGGTGAGGTCACCTGGAACAGTCCACGTCAGTTCCCAGTAGGAAGGGGTAGAGGTCTGTGGATGACCACAACAATTGATCAACTATAATATATTCCACTAGTGATACATACTTTTACATAAACACAAGAACAAAATATACCATACAGAGAAAATTGGGTCAAATAAGAATGAGGCCAAGGTGGATGACAGAAAGCTTAAGCATGACATGGAGACCAGAGCTCTAAGGAATTAAGGAGGAGGGCAGCTCAAGAAACGTTATAATGAACTATCTAGGAATGTTAAGAAAAATATGAAAGGAAAGCAAGAAGACTATGAAATCAAAATAGCAAGAGAATCAGGCAAATCCCAAGGGATTTTTCAGGTATATAAGCAATCATTTCAAACTCTATTCAAAATCACCTGGAGAAAGCCTGATTGATCAGTTTGTATAAAAATGGCAGCTACAAAAGAAAGCGGGCCGTTCTTGCCCTAACCTAATCTATTAACATTCTTTTCATGGTTTCGAATCAGTGGACGAGGGCTGGTACAGTGTATTATATCTCGACTGGCAACCGACAGAACAGTCCCCACGAAGACTAATTAGAAGGTGGCTCTCCATCGGGTGACATCCTTAAATGGATTGATGGTTGCAGGACGGGAAACAGCGGTGGCTAGCACTAAGTCCCCCATTGGAGCCGCGTCCTACGTTAGAGTTCCCCCAGGCTCAATATGGACCATTCATTGTTTATATACATAAACGACATAGATATCAGCATAGACACAACATAAATGCATTTGCTGATGATACTAAAATAGGGCGATGTTATCAAATCTGGCGAGGATTCGGCAAAACTGGGAGATCAAAAGACAGGATGATTGAAAATGGCAGATGACATTCAACATCGACAAATGTAAAAGTACTCATTATAGGAAATGTAAACAGGAAACCAGATACCAGATAGGAACAACGATGCCATAGAAATCCGACTGCGAGAGAGATTTAGGAAGTAATAAATGAAAGTAGGAACCTTAAGCCAAGTAAACAATGTGTTTTTTTGCTCGTAACAAAATACCTAATAAGTACTTAAGGTTCATACAAAGGAGTGTTAGTTACAAAGACAGCGGTCATCTAAAACATCTTGCTCTTTGTAGACCACACCTGGATTATGCAGGTTCAGTTCTGGAATGCCATCATTACAGAATGGATAGAATCATGAAAAGAATTCAGAGAGGAGATGGCAGACTAATTCGGCATTAGGAACCTTGAGTATAGAACAGGTTAAAACATCTTAATCTGCACTCCTTGAAGAGCGTAGAAGCGGCGACCGGTAGGTGTATAGAGTGGAAGGCAGGGCTAAACAAAGGGACATTACGGTACTCCATTATCCAACCAGGGCGAACCGTAACAATGGTTTCGGTGGACAAATTTAGATTTGCAGGCGTGAAATAAATTACTTGCTGGTTTGGAAACGGAAATGATGGATACAGATAGACAAGGATTACCAAATATCATCATTAACTCAGAACTCCATGAATTGCTTCAGAAACATAAGTTGGATATCTTCCATAAGGGTTAGATTAATAGCGGGACTGCTAGTGGGGCCATGGGCCCAACTACGAGTTTTTCCTCCATTCTTATGTTCTTATGTTCTTATAAGACCAAAATTCAAGGACAAAGTTGGGCGCTAAAGTCTG
>NW_024732845.1:0-32500 GCF_018991925.1 Homarus americanus
TCCCTCCCTCCCTCCGTCCCTCCAACCCTTCACCCCTCACCTACCTTTTCTCCCTCCTCCCCTCCATCTACCCCCCCCTCTAACTTCCCTCTCTCCCTCCTCCATTCTCTCCGTGGACGGGTGTGTGTTTAGCGTCAAGAGGAACCCAAATGATATCGCGTGTTGAACATATGGTAGATGGTCCTCTCCAGCCCGTAGATGGTGAAATGTTCCTGGGAGTGTCACCATCACTACCATTATCACCATCACTATCATCATAATCACCATCACTATTATCATTATCACCATCACTACCATCATAATCACCATCACTATCATCATTATCACCATCACTACCATCATAATCACCATCACTATCATCACTACATCATCACTACCATCATCATCATCTAATCTAATCTACCCTAACGTAACCTAACCTTAACCAACCTAGCTTAACGTAACGTAACGAAACGTAACCTAACCTAACCCTACCCCCCCCCGCAGGTGCTAATTAATGACCTTCCAGCCTTACTATCCATTAATTAGCCCACCAGGTAGCGACATACACACCTCGTAATTACTACCTGCGTGAAGGTAAACCATAATTAAAATTCTCCAGCATGTAATTACTAATGGCCAATTATGTGTCAAACCAGTGCTGCTGACAATTAAGTGATTATTACTATCATCACTCCTACAACGTCTTCTGTCAGGCAATGTTGGTACACTCACTCTCTCAATTGCTTGTTAGGTTTGAGTTGTTAATGAATCTCTAACTAACATTTGCTAACTAACGACGGATTCTCTCAACTGCTTGTTATTCTTGAATTTCTAACTACCAATTGCGAACAAACTACTACTACTACTACTCTCTCGATTGCTTGTTAGGTTTGAGTTGTTAATTAATCTCTAACTACCATTTGCTAGCCTAACCACGGACTCATCACATGAAAAAAAACATGAATAAATTACTATAATAACAGCAATAACCTAACCTCACCTAACCTAAACTAACCCAACCCAACCCAACCTTGACCTAATTAATTCCTATTACCTTTTGTAACGATAAAATCTGTATCGCATAAGCCGATTTAATCTCACACAAACAACGTAAATTTAATAGCGATAATCGGCCAAAAAAATAAACAGATTTAACCCGATAAAAATATGTTAATAAAAGTTGATAAATGAAACAAAGCGTAAAAGAGAGAGAGAGAACTAGCGAAAGTGAGAGAGATAATTAGAGAAAGAAAAGAAAGACAGAAAAGGCCCAAAACCCATGACCTGCGTAGCGTGCAAATAAATCGTCTTTCCCGTCATCATCTCTTCTTTACATGAAATTGGTATTTGTTGTTGTCGAGATATTGTTCAGGCGAGACAGCTGGAAACGGTAATTATCAGCCTTTTTGTGACTGTCTGTGGCTCTCTGACTGCTAGGATGAAAGACCCAACCACACTACCTCTCTCCTCTCTCTCTCCCTCCTGAGCACCCCACACACACAGGAAAGAGAGGAGGAGGAAAGGCTGAGGAAGGAAGAAGAAGAGGAGGAGAATTCAGTCACTGTCCCCTGTAATTAAAACCTGAGGTAAACCAAACCATAAGCTGCCGTCTGTAACACTGTGTAGATGATGAACGAAAGACAAATAAAATAATAAAATATAGGTGATAAGGATGATGATGGATGATGGTGGATGATGATGATGATGACATGGTAGATGATGATGATAGATGATAGATGGTGATGGATGATGATGATGATGATGAGTGGATAGATGATGATGATGATGATTATGGTGATGATGATGATGATATGATGATGATAGATGATGATGATGATGATGATGATGATGATGATATAAAAAGATGATAGATGATAGGATGATTATGATGATACGATGATGTGATGATGATGATATGGTGGACATGATGGGATGGTGATGATGATGATGGTGATTATGATGATATGATAGATGATGATGAGGATGATGGTGATGATGATGAGATGATGATGATGGTGATGATGATGATGATTATGATATGTAGATGATGATGATGATGATGATGATGATGTTGATGATGATGATGATGATGGTAGAATACGTGACGATGATGGATATGATCAGATGACTGATGATGATGATGATGGTGATAGATATGATGATAGATGATGATGGAAGTGATGATGATGATGGTGATGATGATGAAAAAGTAGATGATGGAATGATGACAGATGATGATAGATGATGGTATGATGATAACAAAGATGATGGGTGATGATGATGACTGATGATGATGATGACAGGATGACGGTAAAAGATGATGATAAGGATGATGATGATGATGATTATGGTGATGATGATGATGATGGTGATGATAATGATAAGATGATGATGATGATGATGATTGATGATGATGATATAACGATGATGATGATGGCGATGATGATGATAATGATAGATGATGATGATGATGATGATGATGATGATGGATGATAGATGATGATGGTGATGATGATGATGGTGATGATGATGATGATGATGATTGGTGATGATGGGAGATGATGGTGATGATAAGAATGAAGATGATGATGATGATGGGTGATGAGGATGATGGTGATGATGATGATAAGGATTGATGATGATGATGGTGATTGAGATGATAGAGTGATGGTGATGATGATGATGGTGGATGATGATGATGATATGATGGACATGGTGATGATAAGGCGATGATGATGGCAGACGATGATGATGATCGGAGATGATGATGATGGTATGATGCGACGATGACATGATGATGATGATGATGATGATGATGATGGGATGATGGTGATGATGAATAGATGACGATGGTGATAGATGGTGATGACTGGAGACGATGATATGATGATGATGGGATGATGATGATGATGATGATGTGGGATGATGATAACGGTGATGATGATAAGATGAATGATGATGATGATGGAAGATGATGATGATACGATGATGATATGCAGATGATGATGATAGATGGATGATGATGATGATGAAGACAAGATGATAGGTGATGATGATGGTGATGATGGATGATCGATGGATGATGATGATGGGATGATGATGATGTAGATGATGATAATGATGATTAGATGATGATGGTGGTGATGGATGGGATGATGATGAATATGGGTGGACATGGTGATGATAAGGATTATGGAGATGATGGTGATGATGACGGACATGATGATGATGACGATTGATGGTGGATAGATGATGGGTGATAGATGGTGATGATGATGATGCAGGAGGATGATGATGATGATGATGATGGTGATGATGATGATGATAAAGACAATGATGATGACAGATGATGATGATGATGACGATGATGATGGTGATGAGGAGGATGATGATGATGATGGTGATGATGATGTGATGATGGTGATGATGTGATACGGCGATGATGATGATGGTGATGATGATATGATAGATGATGATGATGATGATAAAGAGTGATGGTGGTGATGATGACGATGATGAGGTAGAGAAATGATGATGATGATGATGATGATGATGGTGATGATGATGATGATGATGGTGATGGATGATGATGATGGTGATGATGGTGATGTGATGGTGATGATGGATGATAAGGGGATGATGATGGTGATGATGATGATGATGATGATGATGATGGTGATGATGGTGATGATGGTGATGATGATGATGATGGTGATGGTGATGATGGTAGGATGATGGTGATGAGGCGGAGGATGATGATGATGATGATGGCAGAATGATGATGATGATGATGATGATGATGATGATGATGATGATGATGATGATGATGATGATGATGATGATGATGATGATGGTGATGATGATGATGATGATGATGATGATGATGATGTGATGATGATGATAGATGATGGTGATGATGATGATGATGATGATGATGGTGATGGTGATGATGATGATGATGATGATGTGATGATGATGATGATGATGATGATGATGATGATGATGATGATGATGATGATGATGATGATGATGATGATGGTGATGATGATGAGATGATGATGGTGATGATGATGATGATGATGATGATGATGATGATGATGATGATGATGATGAGGATGATGATGGTGATGATGATGATGATGATGGTGATGATGGTGATGATGATGATGATGATGATGATGATGATGATGGTGATGATGGTGATGATGATGATGATGATGATGGTGATGATGATGATGATGATGATGATGATGATGATGGTGATGATGATGATGATGATGATGGTGATGATGATGATGATGATGGTGATAGATGATGATGATGATGGTGATGATGATGATGATGATGATGGTGATGATGATGATGATGATGATGGTGATGATGATGATGATGATGGTGATGATGATGATGATGGTGGTGATGATGATGATGATGATGATGGTGATGATGATGGTGATGATGATGATGATGATGAGGATGATGATGATGATGGTGATGATGATGATGATGATGGTGATGATGATGATGATGATGGTGGTGATGATGATGATGATGATGATGGTGATGATGATGATGATGATGATGATGATGATGATGATGGTGATGATGATGATGATGATGATGATGATGATGGTGATGATGATGATGATGATGGTGATGATGATGATGATGATGGTGGTGATGATGATGATGATGATGATGGTGATGATGATGATGATGAGATGATGATGATGATGATGATGACGGAGAATAATATTTAAGAAGAAAAGAAAGGAGGAAGATGAGGAGGAAGAATAGGAGGAAGAGGAGGAAGAGGAGGAGGAGGAGGTGGAGGAGGAAGAGGAAGAAGAGGAGGAAGAGAAGAACGTTTTATACCCTGAAGAACAAAAAACACCAATGTACTATAATCTAAGAACAATAACCTATAACCTAATGAACAACAACACCTCTATCACAGCCGCTGAAGAACAATGCTCGGTTATACACCTTGAAGAACAATGCTCAATTATACACACCTTGAAGAACAATGCTCGGTTATACACCTTGAAGAACAATGCTCAATTATACACACCTTGAAGAACAATGCTCGGTTATACACCTTGAAGAACAATGCTCAATTATACACACCTTGAAGAACAATGCTCGGTTATACACCTTGAAGAACAAAATTTTCTGTGTTTCAAACTCTCAAGAAGAACAGACTACTCTACGGTGTAAAGAACAACAAGAACAAAAGTATATGATCTTACAGTGGGTAGAACAAAAGTCTACTAAACTATGAACAAAATATTATCAGTCCATAGAACAAAGAACACTATATACCACATCACGAAGAACAAAATCCCACGATGTTTTATGGTTTACAGAACAAAAATATAACATCATATATAACTAAAAACAGAAAACCTGGTGTTATGAACTGAAGAACAAAATTACTTCAAGAACAGAACTTTTAACTTTTTTATAACTTGAAGAACAAAATAAAATCACAAATAATTATAAAAAAATTATGACAAATCAATTATAGACCATAATAATTAATTTTATAAACCATCATTAAAATATTTTATTACCTGCCAAAAAATCAATATAAAATTATAAATAAAATTTTAAAAATTAATAAAAAAATAAAATTGGACCAAAATAAAATAAGAAAAAAAAATAAAAATAAGGACAATTAAATAAAAAAATCAATAAAAACAAAAAAGTAAATTAAATAAGACAAATAAAATAAGTTACAAAATAAGGCCAATTAAATAAAAAATCAATAAAAATGAGGACAATGAAATTTAAATAATAAGGACATTAAATATAAATATGACAAATAAAAAATAAGGACAAAAAATAAAAATAAGGACAAAATAAAAATAAGGACAATAAAATAAAAATAAGGACAATAAAATAAAAATAAGGACAAAAATAAAAATAAGGACAATAAAATAAAAATAAGGACAGAAAATAAAAATAAGGACAAAATAAAAATAAGGACAAAAAAATAAAAATAAGGACAATAAAATAAAAATAAGGACAAAAAATAAAAATAAGGACAATAAAATAAAAATAAGGACAATAAAATAATATCAATAAAAATAAAATACGGACAGTAATTTTACCTCCTAAATGTCGGTGATGTTAAGAAAAAATGTATCAGTTTTTATATATATATCGTTTCAGGGGGTGTTTATGTCAAGGTATGTTTCTAATCTAAATCTAAATTCTAATTGTTTAAGATGAATTTCTAATCTAATATCTAAATCAATATAAAGAATAGACCCAATACGAATTTTAAAAGCCAATAATTTAAGTCAAATTTTATCGTTAACTTCAATTCTAAATAAAATTATAATATTATGGCCTCAATAAAAATCTAGAATGAGTTAGAAATATAATGTAAATATTTATAATTTATATTGACAAAAATGTGTATGGAGAGAGAGAGAGAGAGAGAGTCTTTATGAAAATCTATTAAAATTTCGATAATTATGAAGACAAAAAATTTATAAAACTGTTCACTAAATTTTTATAAAAACGGTGAAAAAAATTAAAAAAATTCAAAATCTAAAAAAATCTGACTAAAAAAAAAATTAAGAACATGAACAAAACAAAAACAAGAAAAAAAACAAGAACAATAAAACAATGATGAACAAGAACACGATGATGAACAAGAATATAACAATAATAAATAAGACCAAGAACAATAACAAGAACAAGATGAACAAGAAGAACATGAACAAGATGAACAAGAACATGAACAAGATGAACAAGAAGAACATGAACAAGAAGAACAAGAACAAAGTTGTACATTACCTTCTTAATATCAGTGTTATCCAGCGACTCTTCCTCCGCCTTCCGCTTCTCCCGCCGGAAATTGGGGTTGAATTCTGCATCCTGAGACAGACAAGAACAGTACACGTTAAACACTGGTCTTATACACGTCAGGTCAAGTTATACACTATATCATTATACACCTGATTATATGATGACATAATAATCACCTTTAAAATAATCCATAATTACCTGTAAAATAATTCTAAATAAACTTTGTAACCTGATAATTACCTTAAAATAATCCTAAATTAACTTTAATAATTACCTTAAAATAATCCTATATCACTTTTGTAACCTGATAATTACCTTAAAATAATCCTAAATTAACTTTAATAATTACCTTAAAATAATCCTATATCACCTTATGTAACCTGATAATTACCTTAAAATAATCCTATATTAACAACTAATTGGACTTGTAAAAAAAATCGCCAAATATTTCCTGTTATATAAATATTCCTATTGATAAATCCACTTAAATCCAGATAGTTAATAAATTAGTACGTAATAGATGGTTGTATAGATAAATCCCTCTTAATAAATCCTTTGAAATCCAGTTAGTGATATGGTTATAGGTAAATCCGAAGTAAGAAATCGCCAATAAATCCAGTTATATCATGTATGGTTAATACATAAATCCGTATTAAATCCCCATAACACACTCCCTACATCACGACTAATCCTACATTAATCCAGAACCATAAATCCGTAACAAATCCCCCATAACCCTCACTAACTACATCAACGACAAATCCTACAATAAATAATCCTAGATAAATCCCAGAGCCATAAATCCGGTAACAAATCCCCCGGAACATAGTCAATAATCACGTTACATCCAGCCATGGTATCACAACACACCTGGGGGTCTCCTTCACCTGTGTTACCTAACCTCATTATCGACCTAATTAAGCACAGGTAAGGCCAGAGAGATGGAGGATGATGGATGATTAGGATGACCTGTAAACAAACGGACCAGCGTCAATTATCATCCACCCGTTGTTTACAGAGACAGACAAGTAAACATTAATTTTTTACATGACGTTTCTTCAACACTCTGGGCTGCCATTAACCCCAGACCTCACTCCCTCCTCCCCCAGCCCTCAGCCCTCACTACCTCCCCACCCAGCCCTCACTCCCCCCTCACAACACTACCACACCAATCCCTTGTTACAGCTGTCACGGTAGTTAAGAATATTTAAGAACAGAGTCAATTACCAGGGAGATAAATTAATTCAAAAAATATTATACAGGAATAAATATTTACTGAACGATAATTAAAAACAATGTGGACAAAATTCTTTACGGCTTTTGTTGACATGAAGAAAATAATAATAGTATTTTATTATTATTATTATTATTATTATTATTATTTATTATTATTATTATTATTATTATTATTGTTGTTATTATTATTACTCTTCATTTTAATTCTATCTTTTAATCTTTCTTGTCTCTTAATATTTTCTTTAATTTTCTCAACTTCTAGACAATCAGCCATCAGTCAGTCAGTCAAGAAGGGCATTCATAGAGCTGACTGATGCACGGAATAGCATTGGATTGGTTGTGATAAGAACGTGATCTAACCTGACTTGACCTGATAACATATCCTTTCCTTTTGTTGACCCTAAGATCTAGGTCAAGTTAGGTTAGGTCAGGTCAGGTTAGGTCAGGTCAGGTTAGGTTAGGTTAGGTTAGGTCAGGTTAGGTCAGGTTAGGTTAGATTAGGTTAGGATAGGTTAGGTTAGGTCAGGTCAGGTCAGGTTAGGTTAGGTTAGGTTAGGTCAGGTCAGGACAGGTCAGGTTAGGTTAGGTTAGGTTAGGATAGGTTAGGTCAGGTCAGGTTAGGTTAGGTCAGGTTTGGTCAGGTCAGGTCAGGTTAGGTCAGGTTAGGTCAGGTCAGGTCAGGTCAGGTCAGGTCAGGTCAGGTCAGGTCAGGTCAGGTTAGGTTAGGATTACTTGCATCAAAATATCCGTCTGAAGTTAATCCCCCAAAATCACTCTCTTTTCCCCGTAATCCCACAAATCTCCAATCATGAGATTTTGCCAAAAGAATCCCTAATTAAATCCCTCATTAGCATACCGCAGTCTTAAAATCCGTGGTCGTAATGCTTTCAATTAGGGATTTACCTGATGTTACTTTATTGACTTAACGTGAATATGTGGATTATAAGACATACATACATACATACATACATACATACATACATACATACATACATACATACATACAACAACAACACACACAACAACATACATACATACATACACATACATACAACAACATACATACACACACATAATACATACATACATACATACATACAACATACAACATAATACATACATACATACATACATACATACATACATACATACATACATACATACATACATACATATATACAATACATACATACATACATACATAAGTCGATGTAATTTGTAGCTTAATTACAGAAAGAGAAATGTGATGCTGGACTATAAACAAACAAACAAAAAATAAATAAACAAAACAAAAAGAAATTAATTTATGGCGTCAGAGTTAATGTAGGTGAAAAAAATAATTAATTATCGTACACAATGTTGGGAGGGCTGGGGAAGGGGGTGGGAGAGGAGGAGGGTGGGAGGCAGGGTGGAGGAGGCTGGGAGAGAGGGTGGTGGGGAGAGGAGGGTGGGGAGAGGAGGGGTTGGGAGAGGAGGAGGGAGGGAGGGGGCTGGGGAGGCTGGCGGAAGGGGAAGGAGGATGACTGGGAGGAGAAGGAGAGGAGAGGAGGGAGGAGGCTGGGAGGAGGGGCTGGGGAGGGAAGAAACTGCATATTGGTTGGGGTCTTGGGGCTTGATGGGGCCCAGATTGGGGACTTGGTCTAAGCCGTGGGTTAACCGGCCCTACATTCTGGCTTTCCACCGGCTCAACTCCTTCCCTCCCCTCCTTCCTTCTCCCCCTCCTTCTCCTCCCACCCTCCTTCCTCCTCCCCACCCCTCCTTCCTCCTCCCCCACCCCTCCTTCTCCCTCCTATTCATTCCTTCCCTCCTCTTCCACTTCCTTTCCCCTCCTTCCTCCCCTCCTCTTCCCATTCTCCCCTTTCCCTTCTTTCCCATTATTCCTCCTCTCCCCTTCCTCTCTTTTCCTTTCTTTCTCCTCCCCTTCTCTTCCACTTTCCCTCCCTCAACCTTCCTTAACCCCCTCCTCCCTCCCCTCCCTCCCTCCCTCCCTCCCTCCCCTCCTCCCTCCCCTCCCTCAACCTCATCACACGACCCATGATATACTGCCTTGTACAAATAGCTCTGAGCCGGCAGGATGGTGGCCTAGGGATGACACAAGGCTAGGATGATGTTGATGTAGGATGATACAAGGCTAGGATGATGTTGATGTGGGATGATACAAGGCTAGGATGATGTTGATGTAGGATGATACAAAGGCTAGGATGATGTTGATGTGGGATGATACAAGGCTAGGATGATGTTGATGTGGGATGATACAAGGCTAGGATGATGTTGATGTGGGATGATACAAGGCTAGGATGATGTTGATGTAGGATGATACAAGGCTGGGATGATGTTGATGTGGGATGATACAAGGCTAGGATGATGTTGATGTAGGATGATACAAGGCTAGGATGATGTTGATGTGTGGGATGACACAAGGCTAGGATGATGTTGATGTGGGATGATACAAGGCTAGGATGATGTTGATGTGGGATGATACAAGGCTAGGATGATGTTGATGTAGGATGATACAAGGCTAGGATGATGTTGATGTGGGATGATACAAGGCTAGGATGAGTTGATGTGGGATGATACAAGGCTGGGATGATGGCCTAGGGATGATACAAGGCTAGGATGATGGCCTAGGATGATACAAGCTGGATGATGTTGATGTAGGATGATACAAGGCTAGGATGATGTTGATGTAGGATGATACAAGGCTAGGATGATGTTGATGTAGGATGATACAAGGCTAGGATGATGTTGATGTAGGATGATACAAGGCTAGGATGATGTTGATGTAGGATGATACAAGGCTAGGATGATGTTGATGTAGGATGATACAAGGCTAGGATGATGTTGATGTAGGATGACACAAGGCTAGGATGATGTTGATGTAGGATGATACAAGGCTAGGATGATGTTGATGTAGGATGATACAAGGCTAGGATGATGGCTGGGGATGATACAAGGCTAGGATGATGGCTAGGGATGATACAAGGCTAGGATGATGTTGATGTAGGATGATACAAGGCTAGGATGATGTGTTGATGTAGGATGATCCAAGGCTAGGATGATGTTGATGTAGGATGATACAAGGCTAGGATGATGTTGATGTAGGATGATACAAGGCTGGGATGATGTTGATGTAGGATGATACAAGGCTAGGATGATGTTGATGTAGGATGATACAAGGCTGGGATGATGTTGATGTGGGATGATACAAGGCTAGGATGATGTTGATGTAGGATGATACAAGGCTAGGATGATGGCCTAGGGATGATACAAGGCTGGGATGATGGCCTAGGATGATACAAGGCTAGGATGATGTTGATGTAGGATGATACAAGGCTAGGATGATGTTGATGTAGGAGATGATACAAGGCTAGGATGATGTTGATGTAGGATGATACAAGGCTAGGATGATGTTGATGTAGGATGATACAAGGCTAGGATGATGTTGATGTGGGATGATACAAGGCTAGGATGATGTTGATGTAGGATGATACAAGGCTAGATGATGTTGATGTAGGATGATACAAGGCTAGGATGATGTTGATGTAGGATGATACAAGGCTAGGATGATGTGTTGATGTAGGATGACACAAGGCTAGGATGATGTTGATGTAGGATGATACAAGGCTAGGATGATGTTGATGTAGGATGACCAAGGCTAGGATGATGTTGATGTAGGATGATACAAGGCTAGGATGATGTATGTAGGATACAAGGCTAGGATGATGTTGATGTAGGATGATACAAGGCTAGGATGATGTTGATGTGGGATGATACAAGGCTGGGATGATGTTGATGTGGGATGATACAGGATAGGATGATGGCCTGGGGATGATACAAGGCTAGGATGATGTTGATGTAGGATGATAAGGCTAGGATGATGTTGATGTGGGATGATACAAGGCTAGGATGATGTTGATGTAGGATGATACAAGGCTAGGATGGTGGCCTAGGGATGATCAGGCTAGGATGATGTTGATGTAGGATGATACAAGGCTGGGATGATGTTGATGTGGGATGATACAAGGCTAGGATGATGTTGATGTGGGATGATACAAGGCTAGGATGATGTTGATGTGGGATGATGAAAGGCTGGGATGATGGCCTAGGGATGATACAAGGCTAGGATGATGTTGATGTAGGATGATACAAGGCTAGGATGATGGCTAGGGATGATACAAGGCTAGGATGATGTTGATGTAGGATGATACAAGGCTAGGATGATGTTGATGTAGGATGATACAAGGCTAGGATGATGTTGATGTGGGATGATACAGGCTAGGATGATGTTGATGTGGGATGATACAAGGCTAGGATGATGGCCTAGGGATGATCAAGGCTAGGATGATGTTGATGTAGGGATGATACAAGGCTAGGATGATGTTGATGTAGGATGATACAAGGCTAGGATGATGTTGATGTAGGGATGATACAAGGCTAGGATGATGTTGATGTAGGATGACACAAGGCTGGGATGATGTTGATGTAGGATGACACAAGGCTAGGATGATGTTGATGTGGGATGATACAAGGCTAGGATGATGGCCTAGGGATGATACAAGGCTAGGATGATGGCCAGGGATGATACAAGGCTAGGATGATGGCCTAGGGATGACACAAGGCTAGGATGATAGAATAAGACAAACTAGTAGGATGATTTTGAAGCAACCTAACCTAACAAATTAAGATAGCTCCACATATCACCACTTATCACCACATACCCACCACATATCACCACATAGGCCCATATCACCACATGGCCCACATATCACCACATAATCACCACATAGGCCCATATATAACCACATAGGCCACACATATCACCACATAGGCCCACATATCACCACATACCCACCACATATCACCACATAGGCCCACATATCACCACATAATCACCACATAGGCCCATATATAACCACATAGGCCCACATATCACCATAGGCCCACATATCACCACTTACGCACATATCACCACATACCCACCACATATCACCACATAGGCCCACATATCACCACATAGGCCCATATCACCACATAATCACCACATAGGCCCATATATAACCACATAGGCCCACATATCACCACATAGGCCCACATATCACCACATACCCACCACATAGGCCCACATATCACCACATAACCACCATAAAGGACAGCATATCATCACATACCCACCACATATCACCACATAGGCCCACATATCACCACATATCACCACATAGGCCCACATATCACCACATAATCACCACATAGGCCCATATATAACCACATAATCACCACATAGGACCGCATATCACCACATGGACATTACCTGTGGGCAATAACAAGGTATAATGAGCTAACAACCACATATCACCCCTAATTACTACTGAATCACCTGCCAATGACGAAGGAAATCGATGCAAGATATGGCATGGGGGAAGATTGAGTACTATATAGAAAAGAAATCAATCCTCTATGAAGTTTAAAGATAATCCAATCCCATGTCACTAAGAAGATCCAATCCCATATATTAGAGAATCCAATCCTTTATCTCACTGTAAGAGAATCCAATCCCATGTCACCAAAAGAATTCAATCCTCTATATCCTCTATGAAATATAAGGAAGAGAATCCAATCCTCTATCTCACAGTAGGAGTATAAGGAAGAGGACTCGATACTGCACCTGCCAAGGGTAATTGTACCTGAGAGAATCGAATCTTATCTTCCAGGTTACAATCTAGAGTTCCCTTTCCCTTTCCTCCTCTTTACCCTTTCCTCTTCCTTCCTCTCCCTTACTCTTCCTTCCCCTCCCTTACTCTTCCTTCCCCTCCCTTACTCTTCCTTCCCCTCACCTCTTCCTCTCCCTTACTCTTCCTTCCCCTCCCTTACTCTTCCTTCCCCTCCCTTACTCTTCCTTCCCCTCCCTTACTCTTCCTTCCCTCCTTACTCTTCCTTCCCCTCCTTACTCTTCCTTTCTCTCCCTTACTCTTCCTTCCCTCCCTTTTCTTCCTTCCCTCCCTCTTCCTTCCCCTCCCTTACTCCTTCCTTCCTCCCCTTACTCTTCCTTCCCCTCCTTACTCTTCCTTCCCTCCCTTACTCTTCCTTCCCCTCCTTACTCTTCCTTCCCCTCCCTTACTCTTCCTTCCCCTCCCTTACTCTTCCTTCCCTCCCCTTACTCTTCCTTCCTCCTTACTCTTCCTTCCCCTCCCTTACTCTTCCTTCCCTCCTTACTCTTCCTTCCCTCCCTTACTCTTCCTTCCCCTCCCTCCTCTTCCTTCCCTCCCTTACTCTTCCTTCCCTCCTACTCTTCCTTCCCTCCTTACTCTTCCTTCCTCTCCTTACTCTTCCTTCCTCTCCCTTATTCCTTCCTCTCCTTACTCTTCCTTCCCCTCTTACTCTTTTCTCTCTTACTCTTCCTTCCTCCTTACTCTTCCTTCCTCTCCCTTACTCTTCCTTCCCCTCCCCTTACTCTTCCTTCCCCTCCCCTTCTCTTCCTTCCCCTCCTACTCTTCCTTCCCCTCCTTACTCTTCCTTCCCCTCCCTTACTCTTCTTCCTCTCCCTTACTCTTTCTTCCCCTCCTCCCTCTTCTTCCCCTCCCTTACTCTTCCTTCCCTCCCTTACTCTTCCTTCCTCCTCCTTACTCTTCCTTCCTCCTTACTCTTCCTTCCCCTCCTTACTCTTCCTTCCCCTCCTTACTCTTCCTTCCCTCCCTTACTCTTCCTTCCCCTCCCCTTACTCTTCCTTCCCCTCCTTACTCTTCCTTCCTCTCCTTACTCTTCCTTCCCCTCCCTTACTCTTCCTTCCCCTCCCTTACTCTTCCTTCCCCTCCCTTACTCTTCCTTCCCCTCCCCTCTTCTTCCCCTCCTTACTCTTCCTTCCCCTCCTTACTCTTCCTTCCCCTCCCTTACTCTTCCCTTCCCTCCCCTCTTCCTCCCTCTCCTTACTCTTCCTTCCCTCCTCACTCTTCCTTCCCTCCCCTCTTCCTTCCCTCCCTTACTCTTCCTTCCCCTCCCTTACTCTTCCTCCTCTCCCTTACTCTTCTTTCCCTCCTTACTTCCTTCCCTCCCTTACTCTTCCTTCCCTCCCTTACTCTTCTTCCCTCCTTACTCTTCCTTCCTCTTTACTCTTCCTTCCCCTCCCTTCTCTTCCCCCTCTTACTCTTCCTTCCCTCTTACTCTTCCTTCCTCCTTACTTCCTTCCTCCCTTACTCTTCCTTCCCCTCCCTTCTCTTCTTCCTCCTTATCTTCTTCCCTCTTACTCTTCCTTCCCCCTCCACCTTTTCCTTCCCTCCCCACTCTTCCTTCCCCTCCTTACTCTTCCTTCCCCTCCTTACTCTTCCTTCCCCTCTCTTCCCCCCCTCCCTTACCCCTTTCCTTTACTTGTCGTCAGGGCATAAGGACTACCCCTAACCCTTTTAATACCATCAACCAGCCTATAGCTCCTTCTCCGTCACACTAACGACCCAATTAAACACCACCCATCATTCCTCAACCACCATGCTGCGGTCATTAGTGATATTATTATTATTATTATTATTATTATTATTATTATTATTATTATTATTATTATTATTATTATTATTTTATTATTATTATTATTATTATTATTATTTTATTTTATTATTATTATTATTATTATTATTATTATTATTATTATTTATTATTTTTATTATTATTATTATTATTATTATTATTATTATTATTATTATTATTATTATTATTTTTATTATTATTATTATTATTATTATTATTATTATTATTATTATTATTATTTATTATTATTATTATTATTATTATTATTATTATTATTATTATTATTATTATTATTATTATTATTATTATTATTATTTACTCTCTCTCTCTCTCTCTCTCTCTCTCTCTCTCCTTTAATCTTTGGGTCTGTATTCAACTAGTTCCTCAGGGTGAACACAGTGCCAGGGGTGAACACAGTGCCACGGGGTGAACACACAGTGCCACGGGGTGAACACAGTACAGGGTGAACACAGTGCCAGGGGGTGAACACAGTACACAGGGGTGCAGGTGAACACAGTGCCACAGGGGTGAACACAGTGCCACAGGGTGAACACAGTCTACAGGGTACACAGTGCCACGGGGTGAACCTGGTGCCACAGAGTACACAGTCCACGAGGGGTGAACACAGTGCCACGGGGTGAACACAGTGCCACGGGGGTGAACACAGTGCCACGGGGTGAACACAGTGCCGAGGGTGAACACAGTGACACGAGGGTGAACACAGTGCCACGGGGTGTAACACAGAGCCACGGGGGTGAACACAGTGCCACGGGGTGAACACAGTGCCACGGGGGTGGTGACACAGTGCCACAGGGTGTACACAGTGCCACGGGGGGGAGTACACAGTGCCAGGGGGTGAACACGGCCACGGGGGTGAACACAGGCCCAGAGGAGTTAACAGTGGCAGGAAACACTATATTTCCTCAATTACCTTCTCAGTTTTAATTTACGGAACTATAAGGGTGCACTATCTCCGCTGGCGACACAAGCACGTTAATGGTCGCCTGGAGCCGGGGAGGGGCAGGAGGGGCGGGGAGGGGGCAGGGGAAGGGGCAGGAAGAGGTAGAAGCGTGAGAGAAAAGGAGAGGAAGATATGTGGGAAAGGGAGGAGGAAGAGGCGGGGAGAGAACAGTACCACAATAGGACAGGAAACAAGATGGCTTCTATCACTGTTTATATTCCAACCCTATTACACCCTATTACACCCTATTCCCCTCATCACCCAACCATCACCCCCTCATCACCCTATTACACCCTCATCACCCCTATTACACCCCTCATCACCCTATTACACCTCATCCCCTATTACACCTCATCACCCTATTACACCCCTCATCACCCCTATTACACCCCTCATCACCCCTCATCACCCTATTCACCCCTATTACACCCCTCATCACCCCTATTACCCCTCATCACCCTATTACACCCCTATTACACCCTCATCACCCCTAACACACCCTCATCACCCTATTACACCCCTCATACCCTATTACACCTCATCACCCCTATTACACCCCTCATCACCCTATTACACCCCTCATCACCCCTATTACACCCCTCATCACCCTATTACACCTCATCACCCTATTACCCTCATACACCCCTCATCACCCATCACCCCTCATCACCCTATTACACCCTCATCACCCCTATTACACCCCTCATCCCCCTATTACCCCTCTCATCACCCCTATTACACCTCATCACCCCTATTACACCTCATCACCCTATTACACCCCTCATCACCCTATTACACCCTCATCACCCTATTACACCCCTCATCACCCCTATTACACCCCTCATCACCCATATTACACCTCATCACCCTATTACACCCCTCATCACCCCTATTACACCTCATCACCCAATCACCTATTACACCTCATCACCCCTATTACACCTCATCACCCCTATTACACCTCATCACCCCTATTACACCCCTCATCACCCCTATTACCCCTCATCACCCCTACACACCCCTCATCACCCCTATTACACCCCTCATCACCCTATTACCCCTCATCACCCCTATTACCCCTATCACCCTACACCCCTCATCACCCTATTACACCCTCATCACCCCTATTACACCCCTCATCACCCATATTACACCCCTCATCACCCCTATTACACCCCTCATCCACCCCTATTACACCCCTCATCACCCCTATTACACTCCTCATCACCCAACACCCTCATCCCTCCCTCATCACCCCTCCTATACACCCCTCATCACCCCTATTACACCCCTCATCACCCCTAATCACCCCCTATTACACCCCTCATCACCCCTATTACACCCCTCATCACCCTATTACACCCCTCATCACCCCTATACACCTCATCACCCCATTACACCCCTCATCACCCTATTACACCCTCATCACCCCTATTACACCTCTTCATCCATCACCCCTATTACACCCCTCATCACCCAGAAGAGCCAGTGACCTCAAGATGTATCGCTGTATGGCTTCTGAAGGAGGCAACGACGGCGACTGTCTTCAAAAGGTCCGCCAGTGAATTGAGGGCATGATTGATGGGGGGTGGAGGGAGGGAGGAGGGATGGGAGGGGGTAGAGAGGATGGGGAGGGTGGAGGTGAGGAGGATTGATACAGAGGGACAGGGAGATAAGTGGTTGGTTTGGGGGGTGGGGGGAGGGAGGAGGAGGGGAGGGAGGAGGGTGGGGAGGGAGGTAGGGGAGGTAAGTGAGAAGGTTTGTGGGTGAGAGGAAAGGTGGGGGGGGAAGGAAGCAGGGGGAACCTGGGGTGTAGGAGAGGAGGAGGGGGATAGAGGAGATTAAGAGAGAGAGAGAGAGAGAGGTTTGAATACAGGAAGAATGATCCAAGACCTACAGTATATCATCCTTCCAGTGCCTATTACCAGTTGCCATTGTACCAGTTGCCATATTGTACCAGCTGCCATGTACCAGCTGTATTGTACCAGCTGCCATATTGTACCAGCTGCCATATTGTACCAGCTGCCATATTGTACCAGCTGCCATATTATGCAGCTGCCATATTGTACCAGCTGCCATATTGTACCAGTTGCCATATTGTACCAGCTGCCATATTGCAGTTGCCATATTGTACCAGTTGCCATATTGTACCAGCTGCCATATTGTACCAGTTGCCATATTGTACCAGCTGCCATATTGTACCAGCTGCCATATTGTACCAGCTGCCATATTGCACCAGCTGCCATAGTACCAGCTGCAATATTGTACCAGTTGCCATATTGTACCAGTTACCATATTGTACCAGTTGCCATATTGTACCAGTTACATATTGTACCAGTTGCCATATTGTACCAGTTACCATATTGTACCAGTTGCTATTGTACCAGTTACCATATTGTACCAGCTGCCATATTGTAAGCTGCCATAATAGTCTACATACATAAAATCTACACACACACACACGTAAAGAGGAGGGAGGAGGGGCTATCTGGGTATACAGTAAGGGCAACAGAAGAATGGGGAGGGATGAGAGGGTGAGGGGGTGGGGGAGAGGTAGGAGGGAGAGTGGGAGGAGGGGAGAGGTAGGGAGAGAAGAGAAAATTGAAAGAAAGGACTGTTAAGTGAAGAGAGAAAAGAGAGAGATAGGACTGGGGCCCACTAAACTGGGACCCACAGTACTGGGGCCCAACTAGCACTGGGGCCCAGTAGCACTGGGGGCCCAGTAGCACTGGGGGCCCAGTAGCACTGGGGCCAACCAGCACTGGGACCAACCAGCACTGGGCCCACTAGCAATGGGGCCCACCAGCACTGGGGCCCACTAGCACTGGGGCCTAGCTGGGGGCCCAGTAGCACTGGGGCTCACTAGCACTGGGCCCACTAGCCCTGGGGCCCAGTAGCACTGGGGCCCACTAGCACTGGGCCCAACTAGCACTGGGGGCTCACTAGCACTGGGGCCCACTAGCACTGGGGCCCAGTAGCACTGGGGGCCCAGCAGCACTGGACCACTAGCACTGGGGCCCCACTAGCTGGGGGCCCACTAGCACTGGGGGCCCACTAGTACTGGGCTCCACTAGCACTGGGGCCCACTAGCACTAGGGCCCAGCTAGCACTGGGGCCCCACTAGCACTGGCGCCCTACTAGCACTGGGGCCCACTAGCACTGGGGCCCACCAGCACTGGGACCCACAGCACTGGGGCCCCACCAGCACTGGGGCCCCACTAGCACTGGGGCCCCCACCAGCACTGGGGGCCCACTAGCACTGGGGGCCCACTGGTACTGGGCCCCAGTAGCACTGGGGCCCACTAGCACTGGGGCCCAACTAGCACTGGGGCCCCACTAGCACTGGCGCCCTACTAGCACTGGGGCCCACTAGCACTGGGGCCCACCAGCACTGGGACCCCACTAGCACTGGGGCCCCCCACCAGCACTGGGGGCCCCACTAGCACTGGGGGCCTACTAGCACTGGGGCCCCACTAGCACTGGGGCCCACTAGCACTGGGGCCCACTTGCACTGGGGGCCCGGCAGACAATTGGAATTATCAGGAATTTCATTTAGCGGAACATTTATCAAAGTCACCTGTGGACATTATAATTAATTCTCAGGTGAAGAAAATGTTAGCCGGCCTAATGTGTGTGTGTGTGTGTGTGTGTGTGTGTGTGTGTGTGTGTGTGTGTGTGTGTGTCTGCAAGCTAGTCAGTCTGTGTATGTATGTATGTATGTATGTGTACCTCTCCCTCTCACAGCATAACCTCCAAATATACGCAATTAGGCAAATTAACCCCCCTCCCGAGACCTCATTAACGCATTACAGGCTTATCAACATGATACCTACACCACTGTACGCAACTCCTCCCTTACGATACGCAACTCCTCCCTTACGATGCAACTCCTCCCTTACGATACCCAACTCTCCCTTACGATACCCAACTCCTCCCTTACGATACGCATCTCACTGTCACCAGATAATCAGTTTACGCATTTTACATATAATGAATATAAATAAACTGATATATAATGAATTAACATAAATCATTTACTCTTTAACGCAATTTCTCTTCTGTATTACGCATTTACGCATAATTACGCAAAACAACGCAATGATAAAAATAAACATTAATACAACGAAATATAACAAATATAACAGAAATTAACTCACTACTTTAACACATTTCTCCCCCTCCTTCCCCTCCTCCCCTCCCCCCTTACTCACCTCCCACTCCTTAATACTCCCCACTCCTTTCCAATATCCATTCCTCCCCTTCCCTCTCCCCTTCCCTCCTCCCCCTTCCCACTCCCTCCCCTTCCCCTCCTCCCCTCCTCCTCCTCCTTCTCCTCCTCCTCCTCCTCTTCATCTTCTTCCCCTTACTCCGTTTACACCTTTCTTCCCCTCTCCCTCCCTCCTTTCCCTTTACCCTTTTATACCCTCCTACCCCTTCTCCTCCCCTTTTATTCCTCCCTCTCTCCTCCTTCCCCCCTTCCCCCTCCCTCCCCCCTTCCCCTGGACCATAAACCCAAGAGATTAGGCTGCCAGAAGGGTTCAAAGGGGGCATCAGATGGTCAGAAATTAGCCAATCAACCTTTACCTTTCTACGTCATTCATTGTACCCCCCCCTCTCTCACCCCCACCCCTCTCTCCCCCCACCCCCTCCCCTGCTTGTTTCCCAGCCTTCACACCGTAACACGCGCCTGTCCTCACCTATTGTAATAGTTCATCCTGGGATTAAAAAAAAATCAAGGTTTTTTTAGAGGATGAATAACGTTAGTATATAAATAGCTAAGCCGTCCCTATCCTAGGAAGATAAAATGTCAACCTATTGTTCTAGTCTATTCTGGGATAAAAATAATGCAGCTCTTTTCTCCCTAGGATGATCAAAGTATATATGTATTGGAGGTAATTCGTCCTGTATATAATAAGGTCCATTTTTTATAGGATGGTCATAACGCAGTGGTTGTCTATGATTATATTTCATCCTGGGAAAAAGAATATATTTTTTCCCAGGATGAGTTTAAGTCTTATACATAACAGAGGTAGTTCGTCCTGGGTTATGTATTTGATGTCTCATTTTCTTTCTAGGATGGACAGTGAGCCTTCATCTAAAGCCATACTTCATCCTGGGATTAATATTTACCCTACAACAAGAAAAAATCTTGTTCGCACCTAACGACGCACTTTATACTTAACCACGCACTTGACGCATAACCACGCACTTCCCAGCTAACCACGCTCTTTAAACCTAACCACGCACTTGATCCTTTAATTTATGGAAGTAATTAATACCTTCAACAACATAATCAACTATTTTTTCCCAGTATAAAAAATATATTATTTTTCCATGGGATTAACTTTTGGTATTTAAGTTCACCCTTGGAAAAAAACTATGAACTTATTTTTATTCTAGGATGAACAATCTGTATTTCTTTCTCTAACACAGTAATTCACCCTGGAAAAAAAATCTTTATAAAGTTTCAGTTCAGTTCAGTTCAGCCTTGGAAAAAAAAATATAGTTATATTTTTTTTTTATCCTAACATGAACGGCTGGTAACATTTATAACGTGGTAGTTCACCCCAGGAAAGAAAATACACAATTCTATTTCCTAGGAAGAACAGTTTGTATTTATTTTAACCCTGGGATAAAAAATTTTAGACCAATTTATTTTTCTTTTCCTAGGACGGGCATCGAGCCGTCTCTTGGTGCAGTTAAAGTTTCCTATAGAAAAAAAAAGCAGAGGTGGCAGCAAGTTTTATTTCCAGGGTGGCAGTTATCAGTGATGTATTTCGCACTGGGAAAAGCACGTAGGGACGATAACTCTGTCGCTGGTGCAGAAACAGGCGATGTATGAGGAAGAGGAGAGGAGGAGGAAGGAGGAAGATTACGAGAGAGTGCTATCCCCTTCCCCACCACCTTCCTCACCCTAGGGCCCCCCACAACCACCGACACCACCCCCACCCCCACAGCCACCCCCACCCCACAACAGCCCCCCACCCCCCAGCCACCCCTACCCCCACAACCACCCCCCACCCCAGCCACCCCCACCCCACAATCACCCCCCCCACCCCCACAATCACCCCCACCCCCCCACAGCCACCCCACCCCACAACCACCCCCCACCCCACCAACCCCCCCACCCCCCACAACCACCGTCACCCTTCTCCAATTACCAAGCAACAGCTCCCACTCCAAAACTTATGTAATGAAGCTGTGACTCGGCCCTAGGTAATACTCGAACAACCATTATTAAATACTTGAGTCGACTTATTGCCCTTCGTTAGTAGTTGTTAACAGATACTCAAAGACCCTAATTACCACTAATGAACAGCCTCTCCCCGCAAATGACTCAGGGCCATCTGGGTGAGTAACCTGGAGTGGGGAGGAGGGAAGGTGGGGGAGAGGGAGAGGGAAGGAGGTGGGGGAGAGATCGTTATACCACCTGCCAGGCCACACACACACACACACACACAGTGTAAAATCAAGACGTGAGAGAGTGACAAGATAATAGTAAGTCAAGAAAGAAGAAAGAAATGTTATAACAACATATGAGAGTCAAAATAGAGTGAACGAGAAGTCAAAATAGAAGTCAAAATATAGAAGTTACGAGGAAGTCAAAATACAAAAGTTACGAGGAAGTCAAAATAAAGAAGTTATGAGGAAGTCAAAATATAGATGTGCGTGAGGAAGCCGATATATAGAGCGCGTGAGGAAGTCAAAGCCAGGAGAAAAGACGAGCTAATCCAGTGTTGGCAGCAGAAGGAACGGACACCACCACCAGGCCATTGTAATTATTGACGTTACGTATAAAAAGAAGCATTCACCTACCATGGCACGACGCACGCGATGGTGGGGGTGGTGGAGAATTAATAGAGGTGTGGGGGGGTGGGGGGTGTTGGGGAGGGTGGTGAGAGGATATGAGAGGATAGATAGTGGTATGGTGGTGGTCAGAAACACGTCACAAAATAATGGTCTAAACTAAAAATTTTCCAGGTATACACACACACACACACACACACACACACACACACACACACACACACACACACACACACACACACACACACACACACACACACACCAGATCTCTACCTCCCTATTTTCAACAATTAGCCTTCATACATACCCATTACCGCCAATTTAACTCCAATGCCCCAAAAATACACATTATCGCCAATTTAAACCCCCCCAAAAAAACATCAATTTACCACTAAATACGGATCACAATGTTGGCGTTTCCCCATTTGATGTAGAGGTGCCAATTAGACAAGAGCGTGTTCCTACTCGCTTATTGGACCATTGTAACCCACCCGAGTGCCTATTACACGTGACCGTCCCGATTAAGCGGTTCTGGTGCAGTAAATTGGCCAGGTGTCAGTAAACTATAGGTGAGGAATTATGTGTTTTTTTATGATATGTGTGTGTGTGTGTGTGTGTGTGTGTGTGTGTGTGTGTGTGTGCTTTCTCTCTTCCCCATCCTCCCTCACCCATTCTCCTCCTCCCTCACCCCCACCCCCACTCTCTCCCTCACCTCCCCTCCCTCACCCCCCTCCCACCCATGACACTGTAAAAACGCAAATTTAATCAAGGATTTTTTCTCAGGTTAAGACATAAAGACAACGAATCCGACCACGTAAAACACTGAACCACTCTGCTATTACTGTCTCTAATTGATGGAGGGAGGGAGGGAGGAGGGAGGAGGGAAGGAAGGAGGGAAGGAGAGAGAGAGAGATGAGAGAGTCACAAGTTACATACAAAGCCTCCAGTACAACTCCTTTGGCACTTAGGGACCCATACACAGCTGGGTGGACAGGAAGAGCCTCAGGGGTGCAAACAGGACAATTATGAGGAGGGTGTGAGAGGTAATAGCAATACACACTGACATACATTGTTAATAAATATATTTAACGTATTTAACATTTTCTTAGAGATTACAGAGTTAACAAACGGAAGGACTTGAATAACACACACACACACACACACACACACACACACACACACACACACACACACACACACACACACACACACATCATATATCGGTTTAAATACCTCCTATAATCTAACAACATATTGTATTGATATAATATAAACATAGCTTAAACCAATCACAGTTACCTAACCTGATACTTAACTATAAATAAACACCATACCTAACATAACAGATATAACTTAAATATCCATTACATATCCAATAAAACCTAACCTAACCTAATAATGTTTGCCTGTGTATAGCCAACACAACAACCACACCCTGAGTTAACAGGCTGATGACCCAGTGTTTAAGTGTAGAAGCTGTAACCAACACAACCACACCCTGAGTTAACGAGCTGTATGACCCAGTGTTTAAGGTAGAAGCTGTCGCCAACAACAACCACACCCTGAGTTAACGAGCTGCATGACCCAGTGTTTTAAGTGTGAAGCTGTCACCAACACAAACCACACCCTGAGTTAACGAGCTGCATGACCCAGTGTCAGAACAGTCCGAGAAGATGACAACTCGCCAACTGCACTGGCTAACCATTACCCCGGAACACAAATCGATTAACATCAGGTTCCCAATTACTGCTGGGTAGACAGAGGCAAATGACGTAAAGAAACCTGCCCATAGTTTTCACCCTGCCGGGGACCGAACCTGGGTCTACTAGATTGCGAGGAATGCTGACTATTACACCCGGATCTAACACATATCCATTACGCAACCCTATAAAACTAACCAATAACCCATCTTCGACATACAAACTTTTCATCCTCCGTAAATAGCCTGAAACAACTCAGGGGAGATTTAACTTTAGACTAAACATACCTGGGGAACTGAACTATCTCTCAACAAGACTAGCTCCTGAGGCATTGTGTGAGAGAGATAATTCAAACCCCCACTGAGGCAAATTTATCATACACGTTACTTAATATTTACATCAATTAATTTCACTGGATTATTCACTCACCTTCACCCCTAACCAGGTGCTCATCATAACCACCTGACCTAACCTGCAACCTGACTGACCTGACTAACCTGCCTGACCTGACCTGACCTGACCTAGCCTAACCTGACCTAACCTGCCTGACCTGACCTGACCTGACCTAACCTGACTGACCTGACCTGACCTCAACCTAGCCTAACCTGACCCTAACCTGACCTGACCTAGCTAACCTGACCTAACCTGACCCACACTGCACCTGACTGACTAACCTGACCTGACCTGACCTAGCCTAACCTGACCTAACCTAACCTGACCTGACCTAACCTGACCTAACCTAACCTGACCTGACCTTAATGTTTACAAACCAAATTTTCCTCCCTTTCCCTACACACTGTTACCTGGAGATTTTCTTTAATTAATAACTCACGTAATCTGCTTCACCTGGACGCCACCTCACCTGCAATAACAAAAGGAGTTAATTAATTATGACATCTTTTATTTTTATTTATTATTAATTTGTTATTTTGAGTTACAAGTTATTTATAGAACTAAGGGGTTAAATGCTACTAACTCTTGCAACATTGGTATTTAACACACACACACACCACACACACACACACACACACACACACACACACACACACACACACACAAGTATACAATTGTCCTAGTTTGTATAAAAGTATTACTAGTATATGAAGACCTAGTAAAATTATTACCATCACTAGTAATTATGCCATTACTAGCGTGAAACGTGTATAGTTAGTAATATGAGCAGAAGTCAATATCGAGAAAGTGGGAAATAGTTAGACCTGAAGTGTAGAAAGTGGGAAACTGATGTGGTAGATGAAAAATGGGAAACTATTATGTTAGCATCGTTTAGAAATTGGTAACTGTTAATGACAATATAGAAAATGGGAAACACGTCATTTCAATACCGTAGAAAATGGGAAACACGTTACCTCAGCATAGAAAACGGAATACCGGCTGGTGTTATAGGTGGGAGTAGCAAACAGCTCTTTTTACCAGTGTTTGCGGACCAGTGAGCCGAGGTGGTAAGCTGCCCCCAACCTCATGCCACGGCAAAAAAAACAACGTCAATTTCTCTTTTCAAATACTAGTAGCGAAGATCATAGCGTAGGGCAAAGGCGGTGTGGATTAGGGCAGGGGCTATGTACACTTCTGTATGTTCATGTGTACACCTGTATAATCCTTCATGTGCACAGTGTACACATGGATCCGGTCATGGGCGATATATATATATATATACGTATCATATGGTCATGTGCACACAGAACAACCACTCATGTGCGTAGTGTAGAGTCTGTCATGTGTGTGTGTGTGTGTGTGTGCACAGGGAATCGGAAGAATTACAACCACCAATAATAACACAACCACCATCACCACCAACCACCATCAACCACCATCACCACCACACTACCACCATCACCAACACCATCACCAACCACCATCACCACCACCTCCACCATCCCAACCACCATCACCAACCACCATCACCAACCACCATCACCACCAACCACCATCACCACTACCACCATTACCAACCACCATCACCACCACCATCACCACCAACCACCATCAACCACCATGACCAACACCATCACCAACCACCATCACCACCAACCACCATTAACCACCATCACCAACCACCATCAACCACCATTACCAACCACCACTACCACCATTACATTCCCGCACCTTCAGGCCAGCGGGAATTTTTCAAGATAAGTTATCATCATCTATTCCAAGCTGGGAGGGGAAACAGGAATGCTACTTTTGGAATACCAGGAATAAACTAGTTCCCGGGAATGTTGGGCATGAAGAATTGAGAATGAACGGGAATGTTAGGAATCAACGTGCTGGAGTAAGCAGGATTGAACGGGAATTAGGAATGAACGGAAATAAGCAGGAATGAACGGGAATAAACAGGAATGAACGGGAATAAACAGGAATGAACGGGAATAAACAGGAATGAACGGGAATAAACAGGAATTGACGGTAATAATTAGGAATGATCAGGAATAATTAGGAATGAACACCATAAACCAAACAGGATTTAAACCACCAACTTGAAATATTGGGAATCACAAACAAAATCCGGGAATCGGGAATACCAACCACAGAGACGGAGGAAGTGAACACCCATATTCCAGGAACCAAGGATTAAATGGAATACAACGGGAATCGGGAATGAATAGGAATGGGAATCGGGAATGAACTTGGAATGGGAATCGGGAATGGGAATAGATCGGAAGGCGGCTATTACTTGGGAGGAATGGACTGTAGAATCACCAATACAAACATGGCAGGGAAATTGAGTCACGCCAATACACAGGGGTATGTCAAGGTGGGGGGTATGTCAAGGTGGGGTGTGGAGTATCAAGGTGGGAGGTATGTCAAGGTGGGGGTGTGGGTATGTCAAGGTGGGGGTGTGGGTATGTCAAGGTGGGGTGTGGGTATGTCAAGGTGGGAGGTATGTCAAGGTGGGTGTGGGTATGTCAAGGTGGGGTGTGGGTATGTCAGGTGGGTATGTCAAGGTGGGGTGTGGGGTATGTCAAG
This sequence comes from Homarus americanus, assembly GCF_018991925.1. NCBI lineage: Eukaryota > Metazoa > Arthropoda > Malacostraca > Decapoda > Nephropidae > Homarus > Homarus americanus. The sequence continues at coordinate 28,003 of NW_024732845.1, forward strand.
GTGGGGGTGTGGGTATGTCAAGGTGGGGTGTGGGTATATCAAGGTGGGGTGTGGGTATGTCAAGGTGGGGTGTGGGTATGTCAGGTGGGGTGTGGGTATGTCAAGGTGGGGTGTGGGTATGTCAAGGTGGGGTGTGGGTATGTCAAGGTGGGGTGTGGGTATGTCAAGGTGGGGTGTTGGGGTATGTCAAAGTTGGGGTGTGGGTATGTCAAGGTGGGGTGTGGGTATGTCAAGGTTGGGAGGTATGTCAAGGTGGGGGTGTGGGTATGTCAAGGTGGGGTGTGGGTATGTCAAGGTGGGAGGTATGTCAAGGTGGGGTGTGGGTATGTCAAGGTGGGGGTGTGGGTATGTCAAGGTGGGGTGTGGGTATATCAAGGTGGGGTGTGGGTATGTCAAGGTGGGGTGTGGTGTTATGTCAAGGTGGGGGTGTGGGTATGTCAAGGTGGGGTGTGGGTATGTCAAGGTGGGGGTGTGGGTATGTCAGGTGGGGTGTGGGTATGTCAAGGTGGGGTGTGGGTATGTCAAGATTGGGTGTGGGTATGTCAAGGTGGGGTGTGGGTATGTCAAGTGGTGTGGGTATGTCAAGGTGGAAAGGTATGTCAAGGTGGGGTGTGGGTATATGTAAGGTGGGGTGGGTATGTCAAATTGGGGTGTGGGTATGTCAAGGTGGGGAGTGTGGGTATGTCAGGTGGGGTGTGGGTATGTCAAGGTGGGGTGTGGGTATGTCAAGGTGGGGTGTGGGTATGTCAAGGTGGGGGTGTGGAATATGTCAAGATTGGGGTGTGGGTATGTCAAGGTGGGGTGTGGATATGTCAAGGTGGGGTGTGGATGTCAAGGTGGGGTGTGGGTATGTCAGGTGGGGTTGTGGGTATATCAAGGTGGGGTGTGGGTATGTCAAGGTGGGGTGTGGGTATATCAAGGTGGGGTGTGGGTATGTGGGTGGGGGTGTGGGTATGTCAAGGTGGGGTGTGGGTATGTCAAGGTGGGGTGTGGGTATGTCAAGGTGGGGTGTGGGTATGTTCCATTATACCCCACATATCTCTAGTTATATTACAGTAAGTTGGTATGACACCCGGATATACTTGAGTCTACTCCATATACTCAGTTCTACAGCTATATTAAGCGTATATGTAACTAATATAAGGGAATATGCTGAGATTACTAGCCATATATAAGGTTATATTGGATATGGGACTATAAAATGGCTGTATATGGCAGGTTGACTTTATTTGGCTATATTGTTATGGTTAAGGCTTGGTGTAAATATAACGTTGACCCTTAACCATAGTGTGACCTTTATTGTTCTTACTATGGCCTTGTGACCTGACCTAACATTAACCTAACGTAAGCCAACACTGACCTAACCTACCCGAATATTAATCTAACCTAACATGACTAACACAACCAAGCCAAACCTAACATAACCTAACCTAAACAACACTAACCTAACCTAACATTAACCTAACCTACCCGAATATTAACCTAACCTAACTGACCCTAACCTAACCACACCATAAATATCATCTATACCCCTTGACCTCACCGTGACCTCAACATGACCTTTGACCTGGGAGGAAGAGGAGGAGGGCCAGGTCAGCTAAATTATTGACCTGACCAGACGGTGAACTCGACCTCTCTCTTGGTCATATCGGAGTGACGCAGCCGACTGTAACCTTGGCCGGGTACAGCGAGTCTTTGTATTTTTCCTAGTTTTGTATTAATAGTTCATGGATTACTTTGACTAGGTTAGATTAGGTTAGGTTAGGTTAGGGTTAATTTTACATAATTCATATATTGTAAATCCTATCAGCTGTAAATTGTAAATGTTCATCTATTTGTAAATTATAAAACAAACTACCTCTCCACACACACACACACACACACACACACACACACACACCTACAGTCTTTCCTAGCGATAAAATATATATGTGTAAATAAAATTGGCAGATTTGGCGGCTAAGTGAGAGAAAAAGGGATATTGGCGGATTGCAGCGAATCTATCCATGCGTCGATGCGCGCACAGGGAGTTGGCGGACTGAAAAATATAAAGTAAGCGTTTTTACATATTTTTTGACAGACGAACAGACAGACAAGCGACGAGCTGTGGTTCTAATCTTTAGTAATGTGATAGAGAATAATAATAATAATAATAATAAATAATAATAATAATAATAATAATAATAATAATAATAAAATAATAATAATAATAATAAATAATAATAATAATAAATAATAATAATAATAATAATAATAATAATAAAAATAATAATAATAATAAATAATAATAATAATAATAATAATAATAATAATAATAATAATAATAATAATAATAATAATAATAATAATAATTATGAACAGTTAACAGGTGTCGGTAGTGAAATGTGAGTAGAAATTCCCTTAGAGTTAATCCATGGGAGGAGGAAGGGGGAAGAAGAGGAGGAGGAAGAAGAAGGAGGAAGAGGAGGAGGAGGAAGAAGAAGAAGGGGGAAGAAGAAAGGAGAGAAGAAGGAGGAGGAGGAAGAAGCAACTACCCCATTACCACTGCATAAACGCCCCATCAATATCTTATTTAACCCATTTATCCTTAAGAGAAATGGGGCAACATTACCTCACGTGCTTACTACCTAACTTAACTAACCTAACCTAACCTGAGTTAACCTTACTTAACAACCTAACCCAACAACACAACCTATGCAAGTTAACCTAACCAACCTAACCTAACTTAACCTAATTTAACCTAACAACCTAACACAAGTTAACCTTACTTAAGCAACCTACCAACCCAACCTAACCTAACCTGAGTTAACCTAACCTAACCTAATCCTAACCCAACCTAGTTAACCTATCCTAACACACACACACACACACACACACACACACACACACACACACACACACACACACACAGCTGAGAACAAAATATGCACATAATGAAAAAGCATACATAATGAACAGGGAAAGTGTACACATGAAGAAGAAATGAAAGAGGAGGAGGAAGAAGGAAGAAGAAGAAAGAAGAAGAAGAAGAAGAGAACTGGCAAATAAAGCTAAAATAAAAAAATAAAATAAGAAAATAATGACAATAAACTACCGAAAAAATATTATGAAGCTGCGTTAGTGAGGGTGAGGGAGGGGGGAGAGGGAGGAGGAGGATTGGGAGGGAGGAGGGAGGAGGGATCTCTCAGTCGGCGGATCAGTCAGTTAAGATCAGCATTCATGGAACTTGATGCGCCTGAGATATGTTCAGGTGGATTTAATCATAACGTTAACTGGGATTGGGATTACTTCATGGTTAGGAATTACGTGAGGTTATGATTGTGTTTGGAATGGTGAGGATTTATTGATGGGCTGTGGAGTTTATCGATAGACTGTGGGGGTCTTTATTGATAGACTGTGGGGGATTTATTGATACTGTGGGGATTTATCGATAGTGTGGGGATTTATTGATAGACTGTGGGGATTTATCGATAGACTGTTGGGGATTTATTGATAGACTGTGAGGGTTTATCGATAAACTGTGGGGTTTATCCTATAAAGGATACAACACAAGGGGAAACGCGAATGGGATTACTAGCAAAGTTAATCCAAGTAACAAGATGGGGATTAACGCATCAAGACAACACCAACTGATAGGATTTACCGCGGATTAATGGCGAGAACAGAGCAGCGATTACCTGGGTGTGGGTAGGAGGGAAGTAAGGAAGAGGGGAAGAGAAGGGAGAGAGGAAGGAGAGGAAGGAAAGGGCAAGAGGAAGGAAGGGAGAGGGAAGAGAGGAAGGAAGGAGAGGAAGGAAGGAGGAAGGGGGAGTAAAGGGGGGAGGGGAAGGGGAGAGGAAGGGGAAGAGGGGGCCAAGAGGAAGGGGAGGGAGAGGGAAGGGGAAGGGATGTACTTAGTGCATTATATATATATATAAATTTATTGGTTTTATGAGTGTCATCTAATTTACTAAACTAATCATACAAAAACTACCACAATCAAATATAACAACAACACACAAAACTATGACTACAAACGACCACGACAACACCACATCCAACAACATAAAAACAACATCAACACATATGATAGCAACCTGGCAAAAACTGACAATTGGATATTGGCAGCAACAAGGTTTTAGCAGAACAACAGCAAAAACGATCAGACAGCAGATGACGCAACAAACTGGCAGCTTGGCAAAACAATCAGCAGAGTACAACTAAATCATCAACACAACATAACACACTACAACCACTGCCACCATGCAAACTGTCACTGTCACTACACCCCAACTACCACCACTATCACTACAACCACCACAACTACCACCACTATCACTACAACCACCACAACTACCACCACTATCACTACAACCACCACAACTTCACCACCACTACTCACTCCAACCACCACAACTACCACTATCACTACAACCACCAACTACCACAATCACAACTACCTTCCCTTTACCACCAATACCTCTTATCACTCCCCCACCTCCCCCCACCTCCCCCCTTC
>NW_024732845.1:37500-42500 GCF_018991925.1 Homarus americanus
GAGAAGAGGGAGGGAAAAAGAGGAGGAAGAAGGAAGGAAGGAAGGAAGGAAGGAGAGAGGAGGTAAGGAAGGAAAGGAGGAGAAAGAAGGGGGAAGGAAGGAAGGAGAGAGGAGGTGAGGGAAGGAAAGGAAGAGAGGAGGGAGAAAAAGAGTCGGGAGGGGAAGGGAGAAGGAAGGAAGGAGAGGAGGGAGGTAGGGGAAGGAAAGGAAGAGGAGGGAGAAAAAGAGGAGGGGAGGGAAGGAAGGAAGGAAGGAGAAAGGAGGAGGAGGGAGAGAAAGGAAGAAAGGAGGGAGAAAGGAAGGAAGGAGAGAGGAGGGAGGTAAGGAAGGAAAGGAAGAGAGGAGGGAGAAAAGTAGGGAGGAAGGAAGGAAGGAAGGAAGGAAGGAGAGAAGGATTAAACGCCATAGCTTCAGTATTCCGGCCACGTGTACTGACAGAACCACATCACAACAGCCAACCACTCTTAGAATCTCATTGTTTACATACTGGCGCTCGTGTTTACCCTCTGCTTGCTGTGGCATTTGTTTGTTTACTTGCGTCTCCTGTTTACATTGTATTATAAACAAGAGTAAATACGACCAACTAAATATATTTGAGTCACGGGAGGTAATTTTTTTTTTTTTACACTTTGGTCTTGTAAAACAGTAGACAAGGTGGTTTAATGGTAGGACAACAGTTTAATGGTAGACAAAGGTGGTTTAATGGTACACAAGGTGAATGGTAGACAACGGGGGTTTAATGGTAGACAACGTGGTTTAATGGTACACAAGGTGGTTTAATGGTAGACAACGGGGTTTAATAGTAGACAACGGTGGTTTAATGGTACACAAGGTGGTTTAATAGACAACGGGGGTTTAATGGTAGACAACGGGGGTTTAAATGTAGACAGTGGTTTTAATGGTAGACAAAGGTGGTTTAATGGTACACAAGGTGGTTTAATGGTATAAGGTGGTTTAATGGAGAACGGTGGTTTAGTAGACAAAGTGGTTTAATGGTAGACAACGGTGGTTTAATGGCAGACAACGGGGTTTAATGGTAGACAAAAGTGTGGTTTAATGGTAGACAAAGGAGGTTTAATGGTAGACAAAGGTGGTTTAATGGTACACAAGGTGGTTTAATGGTAGACAAAGAGTGGTTTAATGGTACATAAGGTGGTTTAATGGTAGACAACGGGGTTTAATAGTAGACAGTGGTTTAATGGTACATAAGGTGGTTTAATGGTAGACAAAGGTGGTTTAATGGTAGACAACGGGGTTTAATGGAATATAAGGTGGTTTAATGGTAGACAAGGTGGTTTAATGGTAGACAACGGGGGTTTAATGGCACATAGGTTTAATGGTAGACAACGGGGTTTAATGGTAGACAACCGGTTTAATGGTACATAAGGTGGTTTAATGGTAGACAACGGGGGTTTAATGGTACAATAAGGTGGTTTAATGGTAGACAACGGGGTTTTAATGGTAGACAACGGTGGTTTAATGGCCCCGGATTACTTAAGAGGTTTTTAAGCGATTCTTTAAGAGACAGACAGACAAAGTCACACACACACACACACACACACACACACACACACACACACACACACGTACATACACACACACACACACACACACACACACACACACACACACACACACACACAGGTACCAGTAGTCTTAGGGCCGCCACAGGTAAACTCACTCCCCTGATCGCCAAACAATATCTCGACACGAAATAAAGGAAGTATAACTATGTGTTCTGTCTGTCTGTCTGTCTGTCTGTCTGTCTGTATCTGCTCGCGTGCCTGTCTGTCTGTCAGTCTTTGTATCTGTCTGTCTCTTGTTCTTCTGTCTCTCTCTGTCTCTCTGTCTGTCTGTCTGCTGTCCTAACTCCACCTAACCATTCAACATTCCATTATTACAAGTACAACATTTTTTAAACAACACCCGTCATTTTAAACAAGGGGAGGGGGAGAAGGAAAGGGGTGGGAAAGAGGAAATGGAGAAGGAGGGGGAGGGAGAGAAAGGGGTAGAGAAGGAGGAATGAATGGAGGGGGAGGGGAGAAGGAAAGGAGAAGGGGGAAATGGAGGAAGGGAGGGGAGGGGGGAGAAGGGAAAAGGGGGGTAGAGAAGGAGGAAATGGAGAAGGGAGGGGGAGGGAAAGAAAGGGGGTAGGAGAAGGAGGAAATGGAGAAGGAGGGAGGGGGGAGAAGGAAAGGGGTAGAGAAGGGAGAAATGGAGAAAGAGAGAGGGGAGAAGGAAAGGGGTAGAGAAGGGGAATGGAGAAGGAGGAGGGGAGGGGGAGAGAAAGGAAAGGGGTAGAGAAGGAGGAAATGGAGAAGGAGGGGGAGGGGAGAAGGGAAAGGGGAGAGAGAAGGAGGGAAATGGAGAAAGAGGGGAGGGGAGAAGGGAAAGGGGGTAGAGAAGGAGAAATGGAGAAGGGAGGGGAGGGGAGCGTGAAAGGGGGTAGAGAAGGAGAAATGGAGAAGGGAGGGAGGGGAGAAGGGAAAGGGGGGTAGAGAAGGAGGGAAATGGAGAAGGGAGGGGGGAGGGGAGAAGGAAAGGGTAGAGAAGGGGAAATGGAGAAGGGAGAGAAGGAAAGGGGGTAGAGAAGGAGGAAATGGAGAAGGGAGGAGGGGAGAAGGAAAAGGGAAGGAGGAAGGAGAGGGGAGGGGAGAAGGGAAAGGGTAGGAAGGGGAATGGAAGGAGGGGAGGGGAGAAGGGAAGGGTAGAGAAGGAGGAAATAGAAGGAAGGAAGGAGGGGGGAAGGGAAAGGGGTAAGAGAGAAGGGGAAATGGAGAAGGAGGGAGGGGAGAAGGAAAGGGGGTAGAAAAGGGGAAATGGAGAAGGGAGGGGAGGGGAGAAGGGGAAGGGGTAGGAGAAGGAGGAATGGAGAAAGGAGGGGAGGGGGAAGGAAAGGGGTAGAGAAGGAGGAAATGGAGAAGGGGAGGGGGAGAAGGGAAAGGGGTAGGAGAAGAGGAAATGGAGAAGGGAGGGAGGGGGAGAAGGAGGGGTAGAGAAGGAGGAAATGGAGAAGGAGGGAGGGGAGGAAGGGAAGGGAGAAGGAGAAATGGAGAAGGAGGGAGAGAGAAGGAAAGGGGTAGAGAGATGAGAAATGGAGAAGGGAGGGAGGGGGAGAAAGGGAAAGGGTAGAGAAGGAGGAAATGAGAAGGGGGAGGGGGAAAGAGGGAGAGAAGGAGAAATGGAGAAGGGAGGGGAGGGGAGAAGGAAGGGGAGAGAAGGAGGAAATGGAGAAGGAGGGAGAAATGGGAAAGGAGGAAGAGAGGGAATTAAATAATGCTAGAGATAATTTTCTTCAAGCTACAAGAACAAAATATAACATAACTTTATAACAATAGTAATCCGGTGGTTGGTATTTTCCTTTCCTCTCTCTTCTTCCTCTCTCTCTTCCTTCCCTCTCTTCCTTTCTCCCTTCTTCGCCCCTTTCCTTCCCCTTCCCTCCTTTCTCTACCTATCTCTTCCCTTCCCTTTCCTTTCTCTTCTCCTCTTTCCTCCCCATCTCCTTTCTCTCTCCTTCCCTTTTCATTCTCTCCCCTTCTTCTCTTACCCATTCCCTCTTCTCATCTTCTCCTCACCTACTCCTTATATTCTCCTCCTCCTCCTCCATCCTCTCATCCCTCTCCCACACACCCTTTATCTACTATCATCCCTATCCCTCCCAGTCACCCTTTCCCTCTCCCCCTCCCCGTCTCCCTCTCTCCTCCCTCCCTCTCCCTCCCGTCTCCCTCCCCCTCCCGTCTCCCTCTCTCCCCATCCCGTCACCCCACCGCCCCCTCAGCCTTCATTTCCCCCGACAAAATCCCTAATTATGAAAATTTTCCCCAGAATCTCATTAGCTGCGGGGAAATTAGGTTATCCGGCTAAAAATTGGGATCTGTTCATAAAGACACGATAACTGACTCGCCGCTGGCCGGATAGATATTTTTTCGCGTGTGGGTACAGGCGCCGGCTATCAGTGGTGTTGTTGAGAGCTCGGATTGCCGGATACCTACATTTCCTGAGGTCGAATAGCCGGATAACTACATTTCCTGAAGTCAAATAGCCGGATAACTACATTTCCTGAGGTAGAACAGCCGGATACTTACGTTTTAGAGACCGGATAGCCAAACACCTGAGCCAGACAATATCCAACAGTCATACAAAACACTATCTAGTCTTTTCGGGTTGAGGATAGATCTAGCCGGATATCTTAGAGGATAGTTCTAGCCGGATATCTTAGAGGATAGTTCTAGCCGGATATCTTAGAGGATAGTTCTAGCCGGATATCTTAGAGGATAGTTCTAGCCGGATATCTTAGAGGATAGTTCTAGCCGGATATCTTAGTAGCAAGGCCGGATGTACAACCGGATAGAACCGATACCCTGGGTAATATTAAACCACAATGGACCTAAACCAATACTAGTCAATTAAAACAAATTTATACCAATAATAGGAATAAGGAGAAGGAAGAGAAGGGGAGAGGGAGGGAGGAGGGAGGGACTGGGAAGAGAGGGAAGAGAGAGAGGAGGGAGAGAGAGGAAGGAAGAAGGGGAGAGGAAAAGGGGAAGAGAGGGACACAATGACTAGGTTATTAATGCAATATTAATCAACCGGTGAATTTTAACGTCTCATGTCTTGTCACATATCTGTCCTCCCCTCTCCTCCCCACTCCAACTCTCTCCCCCCCCCACTCAACCCCCTCTCCCCTCTCTCCTCCCCACTCCACCCTCTCCCCACTCCACCTCCTCCTCCCCACCCACCTCCCCCTCTTCCCCACTCCACCCTCCCCCTCTCCTCTCTCCACCCCCTCCTCCTCCTCCCCACTCCACCCTCCCTCTCCTCCCCACTCCACCTCCCCCTCCCTCCCACTCCACCCTCCCCCCTCCCCCCCCCACTTTCACCCTCTCCCTGCTTCTCCCCTTCCACTTCCTCACCTCCCTACTGGGCGTTGATAGAGGGAGAAGGAGCTTTTATTACCTGGGGAGGAAGAAGAGGGAGAGGGAGGGAGAAGAGAGGTCAAC
>NW_024732845.1:50000-67500 GCF_018991925.1 Homarus americanus
AGAGAGGAGAATTACCTGTATCTTGTGGGAAGGGAAGGGGAAGGAGAGAGAGAAAGGGGAACACACACACACACACACACACACACACACACACACACACACACACACACACACACACACACACACACACACACACACACACACACACACCTCCTTCAACACTCTCTGGCAGGTAAAATTAACCACATTCAACTCTCGGGGGAAGGGGAAGGGGGGATGATTAAGGGGATTAAGGGGGTCATTTTGAGCAGAGCGTCCCAGGTATTGTGTGGATGTATTAAGATAGTACACCTGGAGGGGGAAAAGGACTTACATCCCCCTTCTCCTCTCCCCTTCCTCTTCCCCCTTCCCCTCTCCCCTCACCCCATATAACACAGGTCAGGTGTAAATAATGTTCGTGTTTTGTTGTTGCCTTTGTTGTTGTTGTTGTGTAAGAGGAGACCTAGAGAAGCTATTTGTCCGTGTTTATCTATCTGTTTGTGTCCGTCCGTCCGTCTCTTCGTCCGTCCGTCTCTTCGTCCGTCTCTTCGTCCGTCTCTTCGTCCGTCCGTCCGTCTTAGTGTAGGTCGTAATACAGTTAGAGGTGATAGGGTGGTGAGTCGTCTCTTGGGAGGTCCTCTTAAGTGATGTGTGTGTGTGTGTGTGTGTGTGTGTGTGTGTGTGTGTGTGTGTGTGTGTGTGTGTGTGTGTGTGTGTGTGTGTGTGGTGGGTCAGGGTGATAATGTGATCAGCAGGTCGCCATCAGACACCACAGGGGAGGGGGGTGAGGAGGAGGGGTGATGGAGGGTGAGGGAGAGGGAGATGGAGGGTGAGGGAGGGTGATGGAGGGGTGAGGAGGGGGGTGATGGAGGGTGATTGAGGGGTAGAGAGAGGGTGAGGGGGCAGCAATCACACCACCATTCAAAAGACGTTCACCTTCGAGACGTTCTACAGCTTAATAATTCTATCTGAAGAAGTAGGTGACGGTGTAGACGACTGCTGGAGGAGTGCTCCCTCCCCCACCCCATGTACGTGAGACAGGAAAAGCTTCACTACCAACGATCCTGAACTGGGGAATTGTAGTGAGTAGTGGGTTGTGGTGGGTTGTGGTGGTGGGTGGGTTGTGGTTGGTGGTGGGTAGTGGTGGTAGGTGGGTTGTGATAGTGAAAGTAGAGGCTGGTAGATGGTGATGCAGAACCCCCCTCTCTCTCTCTCTCTCTCTCTCTCTCTCTCTCTCTCTCTCTCTCAGCACCGACACCACCCACCTGGGACGTTCTCCTTCAAACGACCCCGGGCTGCAAATGGTTAATAATTTTACCTGCAGAAGTGGGTGACGTTTACTGGAGCCCTCACCTGACGGCCGCCACAAACACCTGTAATTAACTGTCGCCGCACAGTCTATGTTATCACCCGTAGCTAAAGTACTTCCATATCGAGATGTTGGTCGGGGTGTGTGTGTGTGTGTCGAGGTATTCAGTCGAATCACACACACACACACACACACACACACACACACACACACACACACACACACACACACACACACACACACAATAACATTTACAAACAAACAAATATAAACAAACACAAACAAACATCAAACACAAATAAACACACAAACACATACACACACACACACACACACACAACACACACAAACACACACACACAGTCAATATACAACAGACAGAGGCGTTGAACACACGGACAGTTGCCGTCAAACTGTCAATAACATCAGCTGACAGCGACGACTACGGTGACAGCGACAGGCAGACGGCAGGGGTGGCAGGGGCGGCGGCAGGGCGGCAGCAGGAAGGCACAGTGCCACCCACGCAGATAATTAGGTGCTCGTCAAGTTGGGAAATGACAATGTGATACGCGGCGGCACCAAATGTCTCTGGCGCCACTAACTCCTGGGGGGAGCACTAAGGTGGGGAGGTGAGGCACTAAGGTGGGGAGGCACTATGGAGGGGGACTAGGCTAGCTGCCACTCACCACCCACTCGACTGTAGGTACCTCAATTCCCACTCAATATCAATTCCCATTCACAACAGGACTTAACTACAGCAGGGTCGACCAGGGGCGCCCAGCAAAGGGAAAAAAACGACCCTTGGGAGAGCAGGTGAACGACTTCTCTCTACCACGACCACACACAGAGAACACAAGTGCCTGGCGGATGTTCGCTACCTGCAGACATCTTCGCTAAAATCACTAGGAAAATAAACTCACTGAACGGGTAGCCGAAGCCAGCGTCAAATTGAAGGACCGGAACATGAGGGTTTAGGAAAGTTACGCCTGACGAAAGTTCGCCTCTCTCCTGCCTACAGTGGCGATCATTTAAGCCACGAGTGTCAATCTCCCTAAATACGAAGCTCAAGCCAGCGTCAAGGCGAGGGATCGGAACGCGGCTCATCTTTGCAGACGCAATATTGAAATAGTGATTACAATCATTTGCATCAGAGAGTCTGGCGGCGCTGGTGTGTTGGGCTCATGAGGCGGTGTGAGAAGAGAGAGAGAGAAGAGAGAGAGAAGGAACGAACATACCAGATATATCAGCCAATCACAGAGCCGGTCGCCGTCACAGATATGTCAACCTGCCAATCATCGCCCACCTCTGATGTTGCAACAGGAACAACACCTCCATATTGCTAGAAATGATGTTGCAGCTGGACGGAGGTGGAGGGGGAGGACGTGCAACACACACACACACCAGCAAAAGGTTAAAACACCGACCAAGCAACATGACATATATCCTTCACAAAACAGTCCGTCATGTAAATCAGTTTAACCTGTAGCACGCGACGGATACACACACACACACACACACACCATCGATTAAATGGCACCAACATGGATTATGTTAGATGTTGCAATAGACAATCATTGGCGTGTGTACTCAAGCATCGACAGATATTGCAAGTGCTCGACAGGTATTGCAATGCATTTACAGGTAATACAATGCATTTACAGGTATTACAATGCATTTATAGGTATCGCAATGCATTTAAACCTGTTAGATATTGCAACAGAGACATTCATATACAGTTATACACAAACGAGTCTTTTAATATTGCAACACACACATATAGAGATATTGCCAAGAGAGGAGAAGGCGCTATCGATCAGCATTTCAATTTCCATCAGGTATTGCAATGGAAAAAACTGATGAGAAAACCCTGCACTAGAGAAAAAATATTGCAACACTAAGTAATTAAGATGCAATGATGAAGAATATTGCAATAGGATTTAATATATATATTACAACACGGTAATCAACACACAGTAGTGAAGATGTTGCAAGTGAAGAAATATATTGCAACGTCGAGATTAAACAAAAATGTTGAATATTACCACTAGGTCGGTTTATGGCAACAGTATGGCAAAAAAAGATGATATGGCAACAATTGGCTTCCAAGAAAATAAATAAATATGGTAATCAAACTATCAAATGGCAACTCAAAGGCTCTATGACAACCGATGCCTTGATAATTATGGCAAGGTACGGCAATAAAACTAGACATGGCAACAGTTTTCATATGGCAACTTTCAACTGATATGGCAAGGCATCAGGACGTGCCAGATATCGCCAAGTGTAACCAATTTTTGCCAGTTTTTACCAGCAAGTTTTATATTCAGTTTACCGAAGCGTGTGAGAAGGAGGTGGGGGAAAGAGGAGAGGGAGGAAGAGAGGAAGAAGAGAGGAGAAAGAGAGGAGGAGGAAGAGGGAGAGGAGGACAGAGGGAGGAGGAAGAGATGAAGAAGGAGGAGAAAGAGAGGGAAGGAGGGAAAGAGGGAAGGAGGAAGAGGAAGAAGAGGAGAAAGGAGGGAGAAAGAAGAGGAGGAGAAAGAGAGAGGAGGAAGAAGGAGAAGAAGGAAAAAAGATGGGGAGGAGAGAAGGAAGGGGAAGGAGGAAGAGAAGGGGAATAAATGGAAAGAAGAGGAGGAAGGAGGGAATAATAAAAAAAAAACTCAAGAAAAAGATAAAAAGAAACAAAAAAAAATGGACAAATAAATGAAAAATCAACAAGAAAACATTAAATAAATAAAACAAATGAAGAAAACGGGATTAAGGACTAAGGGGGGACTCAACTCTTTCTCGTGCCTCTCACGACAGCGTCTTAGGTTCGAGTCCAAAGATGGGAAGGGGTGTTATCCAGTGTGACCCCTAACTTAATCTAACCTAATATGGCAGGTTTTGTCATGGTAAAAAGGGCATAAACACAATGCTCTCTCTCTCTCTCTCTCTCTCTCTCTTTCTTCTTTCTTTCATTCTGTCTGTCTGTCTGTCTGTCTGTCTCTATGTCTTTTCATTTCTTATGTCACAAGCACACAGAGAGAGAGAGAGAGAGAGAGAGAGGCAAACCTAATTAAGAGCGGCCACAGACACGGGCAGGAACACCCTAATAATTGTCTCACTGGAAAAAGACAAGCGATAAAAATGGTGGACTCCAGCAGGGAGGGCTTTGTGTGTGTGTGTGTGTGTGTGTGTGTGTGTGTGTGTGTGTGTGTGTATCAGCATCACAATCATGCGACAGAACACATTTCGTTAATCTTTCCCCCCTCCTCCTCCCCATCCCCTCCCCACCCCCCTCCCCAACCCCTTCAACTTTGTACTAAACGACACACACACACACAGACTAACGTACATACTGTGTCTACATAACATACATACATACATACATACATACATACATACACACTTTCCAGCTATTCACTATTCAATCAATCAGTCTACCTAGCTATTGAAGGCTCTCTCTCTCTCTCTCTCTCTCTCTCCCTACATCCTCCCTCCATTAGACACACACAGAGAGAGAGAGAGAGAGAGAGAGAGAGAGAGACCCGTTACCTGTACACAGTAGTTAAGACAGGTGTGTGTACTTACAACAGGTGACTCAAGCCTCGTTAATTAACCGCTTCTCACCTGTGGTTAAGAAAAACATTTATTAATTATATACCAATAATTTAACATCATTAAGGTATATTAATGGGTTACAATCGTGGGTTAATTACATTACCTGTGAAATATTAACAAAAGTCAATATTATCTTTAAGCTTGTGTTAAAAAGATAAATTTATGTTAATATTGTTAACTGAGTCTAAATATTGTGTTAATGCTGATAACTTAACATTTTACATTACAGGTGATAGCTACATCACCTGTGGGTTAAAATGATAATATTCCAATGGTAGATAATCAATAATTTAACAAGGTAGACTCTATCTGTATCTTAAATATGTGTTAAATATGTGTTAAATATGTTAAATATGTGTTAAATAATGTTAAATATGTGTTAAATATGTTAATACCTCTAGTTCATTATATTATTAACATCATTAGTCCATAACACCTGTAGATTAAATTCCTATGTTAATGTTTACTTATTTAACATAATTAAGCAAAACTTGTACGTCAACTATGAGTTAAAATAAGAAGGTTAATGTTAATATATCGACGGGTTGGTGTCTGTCTGTCTGTCTGTCTGTGTCTCTCTCTGTCTGTCTGTCTGTCTCTGTCTGTCTGTCTGTCTGTCTGTCTGTCTGTCTCTCTGTCTGTCTGTCTGTCTGTCTGTCTGTCTGTCTGTCTGTCTGTCTCTCTGTCTGTCTGTCTGTCTGTCTGTCTCTCTGTGTGTCTGTCTCTGTCTGTCTGTCTGTCTCTCTGTCTGTCTGTCTGTCTGTCTGTCTGTCTGTCCTGTCTGTCTGTCTGTCTGTCTGTCTCTTATTTCTTTGGGCTCTCTCTCTCTCTCTCTCTCTCTCTCTCTCTCTCTCTCTCTCTCTCTCTCTCTCTCTCTCTCTCTCTCTCTCCCTCACCAGACTTAAGCACCTCGTCATCTCAGATAACTACCGTCCCAATCCCCCCGCTGTGATTGGCTGTCTGGAGGAATCTGATTGGGCGATTAGGAGCGTTGTTTGGTGGGCTCATCCTAACTGGCAAATTGGTTGGTCAGTTAATGAGGCTATTATTATTATTATTATTATTTTGTGTGTATTATTATTATTATTATTATTATTGTTGTTGTTGTTATTATTGTTGTTGTTGTTGTTGTTATTACACTGTAGTATAGTGTAGGTATAATGACCACTGTAGTATAGTGTAGGTATAATGACCCTTTAATTACGTACAGCTCATTCTCTCTAAATTGATAACCAACAAAGTTTTCCTTCCTAATTACATTAAGTAATTAAACTGTGAACATCATCAGGTAATTCCCACAGTGAACATGTAAATTGTCTTACTGTGCATCAACAAACACAGTAACAATTACACCGACAAACACAGTAACAATCACACCGACAAACACAGTAACAATTACACGACAAACACAGTAATCACCGACAAACACAGTAACAATTACACCGACAAACACAGTAACAATTACACAAACAAACACAGTAACAATTACACCAACAAACACAGTAACAATTACACCAACAAACACAGTAACAATTACACCAACAAACACAGTAACAATTACACCAACAAACACAGTAACAATTACACCAACAAACACAGTAACAATTACACCAACAAACACAGTAACAATTACACCAACAAACACAGTAACAATTACACCAACAAACACAGTAACAATTACACCAACAAACACAGTAACAATTACACCAACAAACACAGTAACATACACCAACAAACACAAAAATTCAACGGTAACAATTCACCCACAAACACGTAACAATTCACCAACAAACACAGTAACAATTACACCGACAAACACAGTAACAATTACACCAACAAACATAGTAACAATTACCAGCAAACACAATAACAATTACACCAACAAACACAGTAACATTTACACCCAACAAACACAGTAACAATTACACCAACAAACACAGTAACAATTACCCAACAAACACAATAAAATTACACCAACAAACACAACAATTACCAACAAACACGGTAACAATTACACCAACAAACGCAGTAACAATTACACCAACAAACACAGTAACAATTGCACCAACAAACACGGTAACAATTACACCAACAAACACAGTAACAATTACACCAACAAACACAATAACAATTACACCAACAAACACAGTAACAATTGCACCAACAAACACAGTAAGAATTACACCAACAAACACAGTAACAATTACGCAACAAACACAATAACAATTGCACCAACAAACACAATAACAATTACACCAACAAACACAGTAACAATTACACCAACAAACACAGTAACAATTACACCAACAAACACAGTAACAATTACACCAACAAACACAGTAACAATTACCAAACAAACACAGTAATAATTACACTAACAAACACAGTAACAATTACACCAACAAACACAGTAAACATAATTCAACAAACACAGTAACAATTACACAAAAACAAGTAAATATGCACCAACAAACACAATAACAATTACACCAACAAACACAGTAACATTTACACCAACAAACACAGTAACAATTACACCAACAAACACAGTAACAATTACACCAACAAACACAGTAAACAATTACACCAACAAACACAGTAACAATTACACCAACAAACACAGTAAATAATTATAACAACAAACACAGTAACAATTACACTACAAAAAAAAATTAAACACAAACACAGTAACAATTACACCAACAAACACAGTAAATAATTACACTAACAAACACAGTAAACTATAATTCAACAAACACAGTAACAATTACACCAACAAACACAGTAAACAATTACACCAACAAACACAGTAACAATTACACCAACAAACACACAATAATTACACCAACAAACACAGTAACAATTACACCAACAAACACAGTAACAATTACACCAACAAACACAGTAGTAATAATTACACCAACAAAAAACAATATATAATTCAACAAACACAGTAACAATTAATACAAACACAGTAACAATTATACCGACAAACACAGTAACAATTACACCAACAAACACAGTAACAATTACACCAACAAACACAGAATAATATATACTAAAAAACACAGTAATAATATACCAAAAAACACAGTAAAATTATACCAACAAACACAGTAACAATTACACCAACAAACACAGTAACAATTACACCAACAAACACAGTAATAATTATCCAACAAACACAATAACAATTACACCAACAAACACAGTAACAATAATTCAACAAACACAGTAACAATTACACCAACAAACACAATAACAATTACACCAACAAACACAGTAACAACACCAACAAACACAGCATACAATTACACCAACAAACACAACAATTACACCAACAAACACAGTAACAATTACACCAACAAACACACAATAATTACACCAACAAACACAATAATAATATACACCAACAAACACAGTAAATAATTACACCAACAAACACAATAATAATTACACAACAACACAATAACAATTACACCAACAAACACAGTAAATATTAACCAACAAACACAGTAACAATTACACCAACAAACACAGTAACATTTACACCGACAAACACAATTAAAGCAATAACCTATTGTCTAATTTACTAAAAATAATTATATTTCATCAAAAATCAATAAATTAAAAAAACACCATATTTTATAAACAATAAAAACATTATAATCAATAAATTTAAATATAAACAAATTTCTAAAATAAAAACAATAATTTAAATACAAAATAAAAGATAAATCATAAAATAACATTAAAAGGTTTTAAAATATTCTTCTGTGTATTCTTTCAGCCAACCACAGCTAACTCTACCTTAATGGCTAACTAAACGACCAATCACCGCTGATTAATTCCCTATTGGCAAAATAAACAGCCAATCACCGCTAATTCACTCCCTATTGGCTAACTAAACAACCAATCACCGCTGATTAATTCCCTATTGGCAAAATAAACAGCCAACCACAGCTAACTCCTTAATGGCTAACTAAACAACCAATCACCGCTGATTAATTCCCTATTGGCTAAATAAACAGCCAACCACAGCTAACTCACTCCCTATTGGCTAACTAAACAACCAATCACCGCTGGTTAATTCCCTATTGGCTAAATAAACAGCCAACCACCGCTAACTCACTCCCTATTGGCTAACTAAACAACCAATCACCGCTGATTAATTCCCTATTGTCAAATTACACTGCCAATCACTGCTGACTCACTACCTATTGGCTAACTTGACAACCAATCACCGCTACTCACTCCCTATTGGCTAAGAAATTAACCAATCACCGCTAACTCGTTCCCAATTGGCTAACCAGACCGACCAATCAAGAGTCGTCTCTGTGTAAATAATTGGGTCGCTTGTTTGGGATGGTGTCAGGTCACAGCCTATTATACCGTAAAATGTTATACTTGATTATGCTCACCCTAACGACGAGAGAGAGAGAGAGAGAGCATCACTATAAAACACAATCATTTGAACTAAATTACTTTTTTCAAGTTTCAAGATCAAGAAAATAATTAGCCTTAACTAACTAACTATGGTGAGCAGAATACCTGAGTAAAACCTTCATCACTAACAACAACAACAACAACAACAACAACTACCACCACCAACAACAACCAACCAACAACCAACAACACAACAACAACAACACCAACAACAACAACCACCACCAACCAACAACCAACCCTACCCCACCAACCAACCAACCAACCAACAACAACAACCAACCAACCAATCAACCAACACAACCACAACCAACAACCACCAACAACACCACCAACAACACCACCAACCAACAACCACCCCACCAACCAACCAACACCAACCAACAACCACCAACACCAACACCAACCAACCAACAACCAACCACCAACAAACCAACAACCAACCAACAACCCAACCAACCACAACCAACCAACACCAACACACCAACAACCAACACAACAACCAACACAACCAACACCACCAACACCAACAACCACCACAACCACCAACAACCAACAACACCCCACCAACAACCACCCCCACCACCACCACCACCACCACCACCAACACCACCCACACCACCACCACCACCACCACCCCTACCACCACCACCACCCCACCACCCACCACCCCACACCACTCCTACCACCACCACCACCACCACCACCACCACCACCACCACTAATCGGGTTGCCTCAGAGTGAATCATTTTTACGCATTTCAAGTTGTTCGAGATAGTTAAGTGATACCTGATCTTATTCCCTGTTTTTACGTGCTGCCAGAGAGAAGGGCGGGCTTTACAGGTAGGTAAATTAATTTCTACAGCTTGCACAGGTGTGAGAGAGAGAGAGAGAAGAGAGAGAGAGAGAGAGAGAGAGAGAGAGAGAGACCCTTCCCACCCCCACCCACCTCCTTCCCTCCCCACCCACTACCCTCCCTTCTCTCCCTCTCGCCGGCACTACATGCTGACGGGGGGGGGGAGGAAGGAAGGAGGAGAAGGGAGGATTTATAGTTAACGATTAATCATAAGTTTATAGCCAGGGGAAGGAGAGCCAGGTGTGTCTGCTTATTCCGCCCTGTTGCCCCTTTACGACGCCTCTCTCTCTCTCTCTCCCGCTCCCTGGTCCTCTCTCTCCTCCTGCCTCTCTCTCTCTCTCTCCATGCTTCTTCCCACCTCCCTGTTCTTCACCTCCCTACTCTCCCTGGAACACACCCTTACTTCCTCTCCCTACTCCCCTCTCCCTGGTTCTCTCTCTCTTCCCACCTCCCTGTTCCTCTCTCACCTCTCCCTACTCTCCTGAACACACTCACTTCCCTCTCCCTACTCTCCTCTCCCTGGACATTCTCATCAACATATTATTTATTTCCTTTGTTAAGTCCTTCATAACCACTAACTTATCTTCCTCGCTTCTTCCTACTTTATCTTCAATTCCTCTTCCTTCTCCTCCATCACACACTTATTCCCTCATTCTCATTCCCCTAAACATTTACCTTCCATTATAACCTGCATTAGCGATGGTGGGAGGAGAGAGAGAGAGAGAGAGAGAGAGAGAGAGAAAAAAAAAAAAAAAAAAAAAAAAAAAGAGAGAGAGAGAGAGAGAGAGATGTGCTATGGTTCTGAGGAGTGACTGAAGCAATATAATCGGGCAATGTAAATATAGAACACACACACACACACACACACACAACACCACACACACACACACACACACACACACACACACACACACACACACACGTACGTTAAGCATCACAGGCGAAGGTAAGGCCACTTCTATGAGGGTAGGGTAAGGTATAAGGTAAGGTAAGGATAGACTAAGCTAGGGAAGGGGTGCATGACCTACAGTACCACACGGGAACCATCAGATAATCGACTGCGACAAATAACATGGACGATAAATTTTACTTTAGTTCCCCCTCCCACAGGTCACTTCCACGGGGCCTTTCATCTCTCTCTCTCTGTTCGGTTATACACAAAAACTAATAATACACTGGCTGAAAAATACACACACACATACATATATATACAGTATACATATATCAAACAGCACATATCCATTTTTTTCCTAACATAAAGGGAAAACAATTTTATGGAGCCATTTTTTTTTTAAGGGGTGATCCATTTCATACACACAAACACACATGTAAAATAAATTCAATCACCGGAATTAAATAATGGTTTGAAAATGTGGCAGTGGCAGCATTCAATACCTCCCCCGTCCCCCGTTTTCTGTTTTTGATGGTACTGTGAGAGACCTGAGGGATAAGGGGGTGGAGGGGTGCGGAGAGAGGAGGGGAGGGTGAGAGAGAAGCAAGGGAGGGAGGGGTGAGGGAGGAGGAGGGGGAGAAAGGTAGCAGAGAGTGGTCATCTGTCTCAGTTTGAAGGTAGAATGTTGAGGTAGGTGGGTGGGGGTGTTGAGGAAGGTGGGTGAGGTGTTGATGAATGTGGGTGGGGTGTTGGAGGAAGGTGGGTGGGGTGTTGGAGGAGGTGGCAATTGTACTCAAAGGGATAAATAATTTGTACTCAAGGGTTTAGCATTGTACTCAAGAGGTTAAATCATTGTACGTAAAATGTTGGCATCGTCCTCAAGGGGGAATAAGTTACTACCTATTGTGCCACTTGTTGACAATAAACTACACACCTTGACACACACATGACACAACATCTTGACACACACACACACACACACACAAACGACACACATCTTGACACCAACTATACGAGCCTGACGATCTAATTGTACCCCTAATAAGAGCATGACCGGCCCTCTTGAGTCTCATTTCACGACTCCTTGACAATCAACTGTACATCCTGACACACACAATAGCAACCCGACACACCTTGCAACACCCTCCTCCACCATCCGATGTACATCACGACAAATTGCAAGTTGCTCTGACGTCTTTTGCACTACCACGCCTTGACAATCTGCTGTAATACTTTTAACATGTTACATAACATCTTCAATTCTCCTCCCCCTCCCTCTCACCTCCGCCCATCCCCGCCCCCCTCCTCTTGATAATGTACTGTATATACCTTGACGTTAATGTACAGTCATCTTAACACCTCCTTACACACACGTCGCAATGTAAGTTTACTAAGTGTCTGCCACCCACACACACACACACGATCATAACATTACTTTAGTCTTGGTAAATGTTGTCTTCTCATTCCATAAATTTTTGTAAAGCTTAAGGGAAAGTGTGAGACTAAGGCCACCAATGGTGCCAACACTACGATGGTGCCAACTTTACACATGTGTGAAAAATGAAACTGGTGCCAAAATTATATTATGGCCAAGACGGTGATGGTGTCAAAACTATAGTGGTTCAGAGACTGTGAGAGCACCATAAATACAGTGATAACATTACGGGAGAGTTAAAGCCACAATAGTGCCAGATCTACAGTGGTGCCAACACTATTGTGATGGACACTTT
Organism: Homarus americanus; assembly: GCF_018991925.1. Lineage (NCBI taxonomy): Eukaryota > Metazoa > Arthropoda > Malacostraca > Decapoda > Nephropidae > Homarus > Homarus americanus. The sequence continues at coordinate 62,816 of NW_024732845.1, forward strand.
TTTAGTAAGAACACTACAGAAATGCCAAGGAACACTACAGTGGTGCCATCTCTACATCACAATGGTGCCAAGGAACACTACAGTGGTGCCATCTCTACATCACAATGGTGCCACGTGTACACGACTGTGGCGCCACCTTTGCTTCACCATGATGCCATGTGTACACGACAGATGTGCCATATGTACATTATAGTAGTACCATATGTACACTAGACTAGTGCCACATGTACACTAGTGGTGCAACATGTACTGTACACTATAATAGAGCCACATGTACATTAGTGGAGCCACATGTACAGTAAAGTAGTGCCACATCACCAGTGCCAATGTTAGTGGTGGCACTGTGCCAAAGGTGCCAAACAGGTGACTCTCACCCGGCCACTCTCCCATTCACTGGCCGCTGACTCTCACTCTCCCAACCCTGCTACAGGTGTGTGGGGAACTTCAGGTGTAGAGGCACATATGTATAATATAAGTGTGGGGTCTCTGTAGACGTTAAAACACATGTGTGAGGCAGGTGTGGAGGTTGACACATGTGTAAGGCAGGTGTGGAGGTTAAAACACATGTGTGAAGCAGGTGTGGAGGTTGACACATGTGTAAGGCAGGTGTGGAGGTTAAAACACATGTGTGAAGCAGGTGTGGAGGTTGACACATGTGTAAGGCAGGTGCAATCACTGCCATATGACCTGTGCTCTAAGCATACACGAGCGCCACTGCCGGCACAACACAGGCGAACGTTCGCTTATGTAGTTGCAGTGAGTGAGTGTTATTTGGGGAGATCGCTAAGTGATACAAAACACTGCGTGTGTGTGTGTGTGTACACACATATATACACACACACACACACACACACACACACACACACACACACACACACACACACACACACACACACACACACACACACACACACACACACACACCTCGGCCATAAGGGGAGACACCTAGATCACATAAACCAAACACCCTCTTCTCGTTTTCTGTTGTCCAATTCAAGAATAAATTAAACTGTTTCCTGTTTTCATTTTTGTTTACACTCATAATCGGTGTTTGTGTTTACATAATTTATTCGGATATTTTACGAGAGAGTGTGTGTGTGTGTGTGTGTAAAGCTGAAGGTCACCTCATGCGTTTACCCTCTCTTCCTTCCCTACCCCTTTCTACTCTCCCCTCCCTCCCCTCTCTCCCTCCCCCCTCCCTACAGCAGTGCCAGAACGTCACACCCTAACCGGAGAGGCCATCGGGGTGGAGTGCCACTGGTGAGGAATAACGTGGCACTGGGAGGAGATGGGAGGAGAGGAGGAGGAGAGGAGAGGAAGGAGGAGGAGGGGGAGGAGGGAGGGGGAGGAGGAGAATGATGATGAAAGAATAAGTCTCTAATAATAGCTCCTCCTCCTCCTCTCCCTCTTCGTCCTCCTCCTTCTGCTTCTCTTCTCTTCCTCCATCTCCTCCTCCTCCTGACAATCTTTCCTTCCTCTTCCTAACCTTCTTCTCTTCCTCGTTCCTTTCCTTCCTCCCCCTCTCTCTCCTCCCTCCCTTCCCTTCTCTCTCCTCTCCTCTCTTTCCCTCCATCCTCCCTCTTTTTTCTTCTTCCTCCTCCCACTTTTTCCTTCCCTTCCTCTTCCTCATACATCAACATCCAAAGGCCCCTTTAACCCACCATTTCCCACCAACCCACCATTTCCACCAACCCTCCATTTCACCAACCCCACCAATTTCCACTGCCCACCATTTCCACCAACCCACCATTTCCACCAACCCCATTTCCAGTCCACCATTTCCGCCCACCATTTCCACCAACCCACCATTTCCACCAGCCACCATTTCCACCAGCCCACCATTTCCTGCGCCATTTCACCAACCCACCATTTCCACCACCCCACCATTTCCAACCATTTCCCACCAACCCACACCATCACCACCAACCCCACCATTTCCTACCATTTCCACCAACCCCACCATTTTCAACCCCCACCATTTCCCAACCCACCATTTCCACCAACCCACCATTTCCCAACCCCACCATTTCCCAACCCAACATTTCACCAACCCACCATTTCACCAACCCACCATTTCCACCAACACTATTTCCTAGCCCACCATTTCCACCAACCACCATTTCCACCAACCACCATTTCCACCAACCCACATTTCACCAACCCACCATTTCCACCAACCACCATTTCCACCAACCCACCATTTCCACCAACCCACCATTTCCACCAACCCACCATTTCCACCAACCCCACCATTTCCACCAACCCTACCACCAACCCCACCATTTCACCAGCCCACCATTTCCCACCAACCCACCATTTCAACATTTCACCAACCCCACCATTTCCACCAGCCACCATTTCCACCCAACCCACCATTTCCACCAACCCCCACCATTTTCCACCAACCCACCATTTCCACCAGCCCACCATTTCACCAACCCACCATTTCCACCAACCACCATTTCCACCAACCCACCATTTCCACCACACCATTTCACCAACCCACCATTTCCACCAACCCACCATTTCCTGCCCACCATTTCCACCAACCCACCATTTCCCCAACCCATCATTTCCCAACATCACCAACCCACCATTTCCACCAACCCACCATTTCCACCAACCCACCATTTCACCAACCCACCATTTCCACCAACCACCATTTCCACCAACCCCACCATTTCCACCAACCCACCATTTCCACCAACCCCATTCCACCAACCCACCATTTTCCACCAGCCCACCATTTCCACCAACCACCATTTCCACCAACCCACCATTTCCACCAACCCACCATTTCCACCAACCCACCATTTCCACCAACCCCACCATTTCCACCAACCCCACCATTTCCACCAGCCCACCATTTCCACCACCCACCATTTCCACCAACCACCATTTCCACCAACTCACCATTTCCACCAACCCACCATTTCCACCAGCCACCATTCCACCAACCTCACCATTTCCACCAACCCACCATTTCCACCAACCATCCACCAACCTTTCCACCAACCTCACCATTTCCACCAACCCACCATTTCCACCAACCCACCATTTCCACCAACCCACCATTTCACCAACCTCACCATTTCCACCAACCACCATTTCCACCAGCCCACCATTTCCACCAACCCACCATTTCCACCAACTCACCATTTCCACCAACCCACCATTTCCACCACCACCATTTCCTACCATTTCCACCAACCTCCACATTTCCACCAACCCACCATTTCCACAACCACCATTTCCATACCCCATTTCCACCAACCCCATTTCCCACATTTCCACACCATTTCCACCAACCACCATTTCACCAATCACCATTTACCAGCCACCATTTCCACCAACCTCACCATTTCCACCAACCTCACCATTTCCACCAGCCCCACCATTTCCACCAACCACCATTTCCACAACCCACCATTTTCCACCAACCCACCATTTCCACCAACCCACCATTCCACCACTTTCCACCAACCTCACCATTTCCACCAACCCACCATTTCCACCAACCCACCATTTCCACCAACCTCACCATTTCCACCAACCCACCATTTCCACCAACCTCACCATTTCCACCAACCTCACCATTTTCACCACCAACCTCACCATTTCCACAACCCACCATTTCCACAACCACCATTTCACCAACCCTACCATTTCCATACCACCATTTCCCAACCCACCATTTCCACCACAATTCTTAAAACACAGGAGACTTAACCAATCCATCGATACACACATATATAGAGAGGCTATACATATTCTAGATACATATTGATGCATACAGTGCACATACAGGTGACACATATTGGTGGTACATATTGGTGATACATATTGGTGACACATACAGGTGACGAGGAAAATTAGTGTATGTGTGTTTTTACGTTACATGTGGAATGGATAGGGTTTGTGTGTGTGTGTGTGTGTGTGTGTGTGTGTGTGTGTGTGTGTGTGTGTGTGTGTGTGAGAATGGCGTGAAGGGGAGGAAGAGGAAGGAGTTAGGAGGGGAGTAGGAGGGGAGGGGTGAGGAGAAAGAGGGGGAGGAAATGGAGGGAGAAGAAACCAGGAAACAATGACGTCTCACTCGCCATTGTGATCCAACCGACTGTGTGGCTCCTCTCTACATTCTCTCCTCTTCCATCTCTCGTTTCTTACCTCTCCCATCACATTATCTATCTCTCTCTCTCTCTCTCTCTCTCTCTCTCTCTCTCTCCCAGATTGGCACCATGCACCCTCGCTAAGTTGCACTACCTAAGTGCCGGGTGGGTGGCAGTCCTCACCCTGATTGTATAAGAAGAAAGGGAAAAGTTACTGCTCCTCTCTCTCTCTCTCTCTCTCTCTCTCTCTCTCTCTCTCTCTCTCTCTCTCTCTCCTTTCCTCTAAGTTTGTCGGATGATCCATAGAAGGGTGTGTGAGAGAAGAGAGGACATCCAGCAGGGTATATAACCTTAGTTGGCATCGTCTGGCACCTGCCCACCATCACAACACCACCCTTTGGCACTCTTATCTCCACCTCCCTTTCTCTCCCTACTCCTTCCCTCCCTCTATCTCTCCTATTCCCCCCTCCTTCTCTCACCTCTTCCTGCCCCTCACACGTCATCTCTACCTGGGAAAATGAAGTCCTTGTCTCATTACAGGGCGTTACAAGAGTGAAGGGTCTTAAAGTGAAGGTCATA
>NW_024732845.1:72500-120000 GCF_018991925.1 Homarus americanus
ACTCCTCGTGACTCACCGGACTGTAGCACCTCCAGAAGTCATGAATGAATGAATCAATGACTCACTCCACTTCATCACGGTGACAAAGTGAGGCTTACAACCTCTCTTAGGGACATACATACATACATACATACATACATACATACACATAATAGTGGTTGCCCTTCATGTATCGAGGATGGCCGGGCCTCGAGTCACCCCGGCGTGAATTGGTTTAACCTTTTCGCTACGTGTCACGCACTTGCCATTTTATTCTGGTTACCTGCGGACGATTTTATTCAGCTTAGGGTAACCTCACGCAGCCAAAGGGTTAAGGTTTAGATACTGTCGCCAACACAACAACCATACCCTGAGTTAACGAGCTGTATGACCCAGTGTTTAAGGTGTAGAAGCTGTCGCCAACACAACAACCACACCCTGAGTTAACGAGCTGCATGACCCAGTGTTTAAGGTGTAGAAGCTGTCGCCAACACAACCACACCCTGAGTTAACGAGCTGAACCCAGTGTTGGTAGAAGCTGTCGCCAACACAACAACCACACCCTGAGTTAACGCTGCATGACCCAGTGTTTATAGAAGCTGTCGCCAACACAACAACCATACCCTGAGTTAACGAGCTGTATGACCCAGTGTTTAAGGTGTAGAAGCTGTCGCCAACACAACAACCACACCCTGAGTTAACGAGCTGCATGACCCAGTGTTTAAGGTGTAGAAGCTGTCGCCAACACAACAACCACACCCTGAGTTAACGAGCTTTATGACCCAGTGTTTAAGGTGTAGAAGCTGTCGCCAACACAACAACCACACCCTGAGTTAACGAGCTGTATGACCCAGTGTTTAAGGTGTAGAAACTGTCGCCAACACAACAACCACACCCTGAGTTAACGAGCTGTATGACCCAGTGTTTAAGGTGTAGAAGCTGTCGCCAACACAACAACCACACCCTGAGTTAACGAGCTGCATGACCCAGTGTTTAAGGTGTAGAAGCTGTCGCCAACACAACAACCACACCCTGAGTTAACGAGCTGCACGACCCAGTGTTTAAGGTGTAGAAGGTTTGAAGACCCCAGAAGCTGTCGCTGAGTTAACGATGCACGACCCAGTGTTTAAGGTGTAGAAGCTGTCGCCAACACAATAACCACACCCTGAGTTAACGAGCTGCATGACCCAGTGTTTAAGGTGTAGAAGCTGTCGCAACACAACAACCACACCCTGAGTTAACGAGCTGCACGACCCAGTGTTTAAGGTGTAGAAGCTGTCGCCAACACAACAACCACACCCTGAGTTAACGAGCTGCATGACCCAGTGTTTAAGGTGTAGAAGCTGTCACCAACACAACAACCACACCCTGAGTTAACGAGCTGCATGACCCAGTGTTTAAGGTGTAGAAGCTGTCGCCAACACAACAACCACACCCTGAGTTAACGAGCTGCATGACCCAGTGTCAAGGAACAGTCCGAGAAGACCGGACAACTCGCCAACTGCACTGGCTAACCATTACCCCGGAACACAAATCGATTAACATCCAGGTCCCTAATTACTGCTGGGTAGACAGAGGCAAATGGCGTAAAGAAACTTGCCCATAGTTTCACCCTGCCCGGGGATCGAACCTGGGTCCACTCTCCTCCGAGGCGAGCATGCCGACCACAGGACACCATAAACACACACTCAACACACACTCAACACACACTCAACACACACTCAACACGAGGTGGTGTTGTTGGCTGCTCGGTGATGGATCAATGGTTCAGTCTAACGAGGTTGTTTGTCCAGTGTTGATACCCCTATGGAAGCACGTAGTTAACTAGAGGGGGGAGGGAGAAGAGAGGGAGACGAATGAGAGGGAGGAGGGAGAGGAAGGAGGGAGGAGGGAGAGGAATGAGAGGGTGAGGAGGGAGAGGGAGAGAGGGAGGGAATGTTGGGAATCTCTCTCTCTCTCTCTCTCTCTTTACATAAGGAAGTCACACACACACACACACACACACACACACACACACGTGACTCGACTGGCAACTTTATAATAGTTTTAGTGACGTCACGAGCCAGCTGTGACGTCCAAGTAAGTGTCAACAAAAGACAAGAGACGACAACCTACTTATACCTACTTATAATACTTATACTTACTTATGCCTACCTACACTACTTATACTACCTACTTACAATACCTACTTACAATACCTACATCCTATATGTCATGGGTTGCGTTAGGCTTACCCACGCAACCAACTCCAAAGTTTGTTTTACCAGAGATAAGACGCCCGGCGAGGCATAACTGGGACATGTATTTTTCAATTAGTGTATGTTAGCCAGCCTTTAGGGGGGTGGGCAGTGGAACAGTGTTGTACTGTTCATCGCTTCACACCCAAAAACCTCATTTTAAGTAGTACCCCCTGAGCCATGGGTTAGTTAAGACGTCGTCTCCATCCTCTCCCTCCTGAAAGGGGGCGGGACACCACACCACACAGAGTCCTCCACCGCACTCCGTCCTGTGAACCGTCGTCGACACGAGACTAAGCGTGTTAACCTAAGTTTGTTATCCCCGTGGAAATATCACGTGTGGATGCCTGGTTGCGACAAAAGCAATCCAGGCTGGTCTATTGCACCTAATGGTTAATTCAAGTCACGCTTACCAGTTCTACTTGCCGCGACAACCGTCCAGTGACTGTCAGTGACGCGAGACTATGTGTGGTAACCCAAGAGTACCTTTTGTTGTTATGGCCGTGGGAAGAAGTTCTTGTGATGAAGCCTGGTTGCGACAAAAGCAATCCAGGCTGACAGTAAATGTATCACTTGAAGAATTAAGGCTCTTGTTAAGTCACACCCATAGTAGAGTAACCACATGTGTTCCCAAGTTGAAAATTCCCTGTTTTAGAAGATTAATTTTATTACAGCGTGAACGTGAGTAAATCATATATCCATGCAAACTGTAAATCATTGTATGGAAGCTTGACAAATAAATGTAAGTGCAATTATCTGCCCGTATCTGTGATCCTATCTTATTATTACTAAAGGTAATGACTGATTGGTTATGACATAGTATAACCAATAACTTAGATGGATGTTGAAAATTAAATGAATTCATTAAATCATAATTTATCAAGTATAAATCATGGAATGTCGAGTGGTGGAGTGAACTTCTACGTAGATACGCCATAATCTCCTGTAAGTAACCAGTGTGAAGGTATCGAACTCTACGGTAAGAAATAAGAAATACGACATATTATTATCTTTATATAATATAATCCACTCCTACTACCACCGATTCTTCTTGGTGGACTGATCCACACCAAAACCATGACACTATAACTACTTAAACGCCGACTCAAGTCCCTGGGAGTTCCTGCACCCGAGCTCCTCAGTGTTTACTCAACATTCATACTTCCCAAGCTCACCTATGCCTCCCCTACCTGGTCTTCCTCCCTAAATGCCACACAACGTAAACACCTAGAAAAAGTGCAAAAGAGGGCATGCAAGATTATTCTCTCCCCTTTCCTACTCCACATATCAAGAAGCGCTCAACACACTGACCCTTTCGGCTTCTACTGACCATCACCACGACCTCATCTGCAAATTTGGTGAGGCTTCTACACCATCCTCGACACCGGCTCCTACTTCCACCCTGAGATCCCTCGTCCGAGAATTGCTGTTCGACACCACAACCGCATCCAGCCCATACGTGCACGAACTGATCGCTATAAGAACAGCCCAGTCCCAACCATTGTAAAATTATCAATAACTTGTAATAAACCAGTGTATTCACTCCCAGTAAATACTACTCCTTGCACTGTCACTATGTTGAAATGAACTGTAGTTTGAGCTTTTCCCCATCTAGTTATTATATATCTTTTGTATCACTTATATTTACTTGTATATTATTTGTAATTCGTAACCCATTCCCCAAATATGTAACTGTATATTTTCAGTCTTCTGTCTGCCAAGCTCTTTCAATAAACCGTTAATTATTATTATTATTATTATTATTATTATTATTATTGTTGTTGTTGTTGTTGTTGTTGTTGTTATACAGGAACTCAACACACATACTTATACCAGTATACTTATATTCATACGAGTATAAACTTCTATCTACTTTTACACTTATATCTACTTAAAGGTGTATACTGCCTACTTAAGATAGGTTATGGAGTAAGCCGGCCGAGTAACCGTTTCACCAGCCGGCCGATTAACCTCTCCCCAGCCGGCCGAGTAACCGTTTCACCAGCCGGCTGCTTAACCTCTCCCCAGCCGGCCTAGTAACCGTTTCACCAGCCGGCTGCTTAACCGTTTCACCAGCCGGCAAGTTATCGCAGTAAGCCGGACATTAATCCTCCCTCACCGTCCAATAAATCTCCAAAACAATGACCGTAAATCCCCTCCCCCTCCTCCCCGTCCTCCCCGTCCCCCTCCTCCCCTCCCCCGTCTTATTTATTTTTTTATTATTATTTTTTTAGACACAAGAACCTCAGCGCCTTTGTTACCTTCTATGACGTCATAACTCACCTGTGTTCGTTACCTTCTATGACGTCACTGGTTATCTGGTTAACCTCTTGAATGACTGACTGACTGAGCCGACTGACTGATTGGCTGACTGACTGACTGATTGACTGGTTGATTGACTGACTGTACCGACTGACTGATGGGAATACTGTCTGACCGATTGACCGACTGACTGACTGACAGACTGACTGGTTGATTGACTGACTGTACCGACTGACTGATGGGAATACTGTCTGACTGACTGACTGACTGACTGGCTGGCTGACTGTCTCTCTTGAGTCAGATGCAAGGAACAAGGACGAACATGGTTAGGTTAGGTTAGTTGTGAATTAGTACAGATGAGTCAGGTGTGAACTAATTAAGCTGAGTCAGGTGTGAACTAATTAAGCTGAGTCAGGTGTGAACTAATTAAGCTGAGTCAGGTGTGAACTAATTAAGCTGAGTCAGGTGTGAACTAATTAAGCTGAGTCAGGTGTGAACTAATTAAGCTGAGTCAGGTGTGAACTAATTAAGCTGAGTCAGGTGTGAACTAATTAAGCTGAGTCAGGTGTGAACTAATTAAGCTGAGTCAGGTGTGAACTAATAGCTGAGTCAGGTGTGAACTAGCCCAGGTAAGGTGACACCTGCCGAAGGTGGTGGACAAGCTTCATCACCAAGGGCGCGACCAACACCTGAAATAAACACAGTGACGTCAAGTGTTCGCCAGAGAGAGAGAGAGAGAGAGAGAGAGAGAGAGAGAGAGAGAGAGACGCAATTCGTCACACACACACAAAATACTTTCCCTTCATTTGTAATAGTGTTAAAAACCTAACCTAACCTAACCTAACACTAACCTAACCTAACGCTAACCTAACCTAACCTAACCTAACGCTAACCTAACCTAACCTAACCTAACACTAACCTAACCAAACTTAACCTAACCCAACACACACACACATGGGTGATCACAATACCCTCCCTACCATAACTAACTGACAGATAAGCATAAAGGAAAATAAAATAAACAACATCAATAAATAAACCACTAAAACCTTAAGTAATTATTCTAAACTAAACAAAAACTTAAAACAAATAAATAAGTCAAATTTAAATCTTAAGATAAAATATGAAAAGGAATTTCGCCCACCGACATAGCTGTGTAAGAGTTGCCAACATCTACAAAAAACGAACTAGATTTCCACTCATACAGACAGACAGACAACATATAGCGTCAAATAACTAACATACATATATATATACTCCTGAATTCTATAAAAAAAACACAAAAAAAACCATCACACGCTAAAAAAAAACAAAACAAAAAAACAAACAAATTAATTACCATGACGAAAACTGGCAACAATCCCCATCAGACACACCAATGACGTCACTAAGCCCCGCCCACCAAGGAGGAACAGACGTAAATGATAAACGAGAAGAAGAACAAAAAAAAAAGAACAAGAAACAAAAAGAAAGAAGGAGGATTTATCACCCACAAAACCCTCACAACTCTGAATACCGAAAACAACTAGAAGGAGGGGGAGAGAGAGGGGGGGTGAAGGGGAGAATATATTTAGCTGGTGTGAGAGGAGACCCGTGCCAGGGCAGCCCAGACATACATTAAACAATGCCTAAAGCCGCTTAAACAACATCAAATAATATAATAGTATTTTTTTTTTAACTTACGATAATTTTAGTAATGTATTTTATCGTTAGTTAGGATTATTTAGGTTTAAATCGTAAGTTGGGATCAATTTGGTTTAAATCGTAAGTTAGGTTTAGGTTCACATCGTAAGTTAGGATCAATTAGGTTCAAATCGTAAGTTAGGTTTAGGTTCAAATCGTAAGTTAGGTTTGAGTTCACATCGTAAGTTAGGATCAATTAGGTTCAAATCGTAAGTTAGGTTTAGGTTCAAATCGTAAGTTAGGTTTAGGTTCAAATCGTAAGTTAGGTTTAGGTTCAAATCGTAAGTTAGGATCAATTTGGTTCAAATCGTAAGTTAGGATCAATTAGGTTCAAATTACTCCACCAATTACTAGTATATTAAGTTATTAATATCTTTAATTTACTTATTTTTTTCATTTGTGATAATTTTTCCAGCCAGGTGAACGTTAAGAAACACAGGTGAACTCAAATAAACTCAGGTGAACGCTAATGAACACAGGTGAACGTTAATGAACACAGGTGAAAGCAAGTGACCTCAAATGAACACTAATGAACAAAGGTGAATTAAATGAACGCAGGTGAACTCAAATGAACACAGGTGAACTCAAATGAACACAGGTGAACTCAAATGAACGCAGGTGAACTCAAATGAACGCAGGTGAAAGCAAGTGACCTCAAATGAACAAAGGTTGAATTAAATGAACACAGGTGAACTCAAATGAACACAGGTGAACTCAAATGAACGCAGGTGAACTCAAATGAACGCACCTGCCACAGATTAGGTACCACTAGTGAACGTGTGGGTGTCAACGACCTGAGCCGGGCAGTGAACGCCTGAATGAACGCTACCGGGAGACGATCACTTGGCCCTCCACACAGGCCGCGTTAACTCAAGAGTCACACACACACACACACACACACACACACACACACACACACACACACACACACACACACACACACACACACACACACACACACACACACACACACACACACACACACACACACACACACACACACACACACACACACACACACACACACACACACACACACACACACACACACACACACACACACACACACACACACACACACACACACACACACACACACACACACACACACACACACACACACACACACACACACACACACACACACACACACACACACACACACACACACACACACACACACACACACACACACACACACACACACACACACACACACACACACACACACACACACACACACACATGACAAAAGGACATTTTCTCTCCCCAAATAAAGTCAACACAATTACTATATTCTAGCTTATTAAATGTAAGCCAGGGACAAGAAGCTGCTATACACAACCAACCTCCAAAAAGTCGAAGTTCCCCATCGTCTTAATATTAAAATCGACCTTATGTGTGTATGAATCAATATCGGAAGCTGGACGATGGGCGAAGCTGCTATAACAATCTTATCACCATAAAGTCAGAAATTCTAATGTTTATCTATGGTAAAATCGACCGTGTGTGTGTGTGTTTTTTCAGTGGTGGAGACTATGTGGGGCAAAGATCTATACTAAGCTGAGGGGAGGGAGGAGGAAAGGAAGGATTAGGATTAGGTGCAGAATAAATTACCGATAAAGTTTCCAGCAAAGAAGAAAAAAAAAATCCGAAAATTTTAATCCCATGAAAAAAAAATTTGTAACTAGACGCGAATTAATTTACCGCCAAGATTTACCCTCCTGGGACCTGAAGAGATAACACACTCAGCAGAGAAGCAAACAACGGGACCTGTGTTTACCCGAGTGACTTTAGGCAGGTGTGTCAGCAAACAGGTCAAGAGGGCCGGTTTACCGTCTGGCCAAACAAGAGCTTTAGTGGTTTAAGTAAGAGAGTAAACAGCGTCCAGCCTTGTTTACATAACTGAATAGATGGCCCTGTTCAGTTCGCTTTGTATACCTCAGGTGGTCATGTTCACTATGTATACCTCAGGTGGTCATGTTCACTTCACTATGTATACCTGAGATGGCCCTGTTTACCTCATAATGTATACCTGAGATGGCCCTGTTTACACCACTATGTATACAGTTTACCTCACTATGTATACCTGAGATGGGCCTGTTTACACCACTATATATACACTGTTTACCTCACTATGTATACTGAGAATTTATGTTCACGTAATATGGTAAACACAAAAATATCTGTTTATACATGCAAACAAAAATCATCCTGTTGATGAAAACAAACAAAAATCATCCCCTTGTTTGTGCTATTTCCCAATCTTTATCATCTCCCTTGCTAAGTCCTTTTTTATTAGACATTATTAACCTATTCTCATAATTCTCCATCTCTCCTCCTATTCACTTATTTCCTCTCATTTTACCTTCCCTGACGTTTAATGTGCCTTTAATTATTCTCTATCATCCTCTTCCCCCATTCTCCTGTACCCTGTCTTTATCCATTTTGTTTATTCTTTATTTATTTATCTTTATTCTTGATAGTCTTTTAATTATCTCTGTCTCTCTCTCTCATTTCTTTTCTTTTGTCTCTTTTCTATCTCTCTCTTTCTTCATTATGCCTTTATCATATCTTTATTAACCCGTTCCTCTCCTTTATCACCCTTGCTTCTTCACTTAATTTATCCCCTTCTCTTTCTCTCTCCTGTTCTCAATATTCACCCAATTATCTGTTCCATCACATTCCACCTCTTTATCAAATATCCCTTTAATCGTCGTTTATCACCCGTTTCCTGCTTTATTCCTCCCTGTCTCACCCCTTATTATGTGCTCTAATTCTCTCTTCCTCCTCCTTCTTTCCCTCTTCCTTATTCCTCTTCTACTTATTAATTATCTCCACTTCTTCCTTTTCCACTACTGTTATTGCTGTTATTGTTGACGATGCTATTTTTAATGTTATTGTTCTCTTATTTCTAAACAATCAAACTCCAAAAAAAATTTCCCTAGACCCCCAACTCAAAAAAAAAATTTCCCTAGATCCCCGCAACTCAAAAAAAATTTCCCTAGACCCCAACTTAAAATTTCCCTAGACCCCAACTCAAAAAAAAAATTCCCTAGACCCCCAACTCCAAAAAAAAAAATTCCCTAGACCCCAATTCAAAATTTCCCTAGAACCAACTCCAAATAATTTCCTAGGTATGTCGGGTTGGTCTTCTAGCGCTAGAAATTATCGCTCTCAACGCGTCAACAATTTCCCCCGGGAGTGGTCGCTGGTAATCGAGTCAGGACACCATAATGCTTTCACCAGCTGACGCCTCCAAACAAATCGACTATCACACCCCAAGGCGGACTGATCTACCTATTACCTGTGTAACGCTATTAAAAAGTTGAGGTAACTCCATCCCTCCTTACTTGTTTCCCTCCCTTCCTTCCTTCCCTCCCTTCCCTCACTCCCTCCTTTCCTATCTTACCCTCCCTCCCTTTCTTCTTTCCTTCTTCCTTCCTTTTCCCCTCCCCATCACACACACACACACACACACACACACACACACACACACACACACACACACATTTACTTGGCCAAAGCAATAACATTATACACTATCCTCATCATCATCATCATTATCATCATCATCATCATCATTATCATCATCATCATCATCATCATCATCATCATCATCATCATCATCATCATTGTGTGTCCGTCTACCGTCACGTTAAGACTTCCTCCATAAGCTAAACAGACTAATGCCTGTCACCTGCTGAGACAGACGACCGCAGTTAGTTGTTTTAGCATCAAGGGAGTTAATGATCGGTGACATAAGCTGTGGGGCTCTGGAGTGGGGGCTATGGGGGAGCTGGGTGGGGAGCTATGGGGAGCCTGGGTGGGGCTATGAGGGCTGGGTGGGGAGCTATGAGGCTGGGTGGGGGCTATGGGGAGCTGGTGGGGGCTATGGAGGCTGGGTGGGGGCTATGGGGCTGGGTGGAGCTATGGGGGCTGGGTGGGGGCTATGGGGGGCTGCAGATTGGGGCTATGGGGCTGGGTGCTGGGGGCTATGGGGGGCTGGGTGCAGGGGCTATGGGGGCTGGGTGGGGCTATGGGGGGCTGGGTGGGGGCTATGGAGGCTGGGTGGGGGCTGTGGGGCTGGTGCAGGGCTATGGGGGGCTGGGTGGGGGCTATGGGGGGCTGGTGGGGCTATGGGGGGCTGGGTGGGGGCTATGGGGGGCTGGTGGGGCTATGGGGGCTGGGTGAAGGGGAGCTATGGGGGCTGGGTGGGGCTATGGGGGCTGGGTGCAGGGGGCTGGGTGGGAGCTATGGGGGGGCTGGGTGGGGGCTATGTGGGGGGCTGGGTGGGGGCTATGGAGGCTGGAGTGGGGGCTATGGGGGGCACAGATTGGGGGCTATGGGGGCTGTGGGTGGGGGCTGGGTGGGGGGCTATGGGGGGCTGGGTGGGGGGCCTGTGGGAGGACTGGGTGGGGGGGCTATGGGGCTGGGTGGGGGCTATGGGGGGCTGGGTGGGGGCTATGGGGGCTGGGGTGAGGGTTCTGCAGGGGCTGGAGCAAAAGACAAGGGCGCTGGGGTGAGGGGTTAAGGGGCTGGAGGCTAAGGGGCAAAGAACTGGGGTGTGGGATGGGGGCTACAGAGTTGAGGGGCTGACAGGGGTGGGGTTAGCGAGTTGAAGTGGGGCGTTAGTTTGGGGCTGTGGAGGTTAGGGGGAGCTTGAGGGGGGGCTGAGGCCTTGATGGGAGTTGGTGTGGGACTTTGAGGTGGGAGCCGTGGGGTTGGAGGGGTCTTTGAGGGGTCTTAAGGGGGCTTGATGGGGCTACGAGGGAGGTGTTCCTAATATTCATAAGGTTTATTATTTTTGTGTAATGTTGTTATGTATGGCGTAATCACCACCAGTTATTAGTGTGACTTTTGTTGTGACGGATGGCTGCAGTCACCTGTTTTTGTGGACCGTTATTGCTGATGTAATTATCGTTCCCCTGCCTCCCTTCCCATTTCTTTCCTCTCTCCCTTCACATTTTCTCCCTCTCTTTTCTTCATTCCTTCCCTCTCTCATTTCCTACCTCCTCGTTTCTTCCCTCCGTCTTCTTTCTTTCCCTCCTTCCGTCTTTTTTCTTTCTTTCCTTCCTTCCCTTATCGTCCCCATCCCTCTTTCCCTTCTTCCCTCCGTCGTCTTTTTTATTTCCCTCCATCTTCTTTCTGTCCTTCTCTCCTTCCGTCTATCTCCTTTCTCCCTTCCCTGTCTCATTTTCTTCCTCTTCCTTCTTTCCCTCTCTCATTTTCTCCCTCTTCCTTCTTTCCCTCTCTCATTTCTTTCCTCCTCCTTTCTTCCCTCACCTCCCTAACTCACTTTCCTTTCTTCACTCTCTCATTTCCTCCCTTTTCTTCCCTCCGTCCCTCTTCTTTCGTCCCCCTTCTCCTTCCTTTCATTCCTCCCTCTCTTTTCTCCACTCCCTCACATCTATCTTCCTTCCTTCCCACCCCTTCTCTCCTTCCTTCCTTCCCTCCTTCACTCCTTCAACTACCATTTCCCAGACTCACGAACCATCCTAAGGCATATTTATAACTCTATTAAAACTGGTCTTAATCCTTCATGTTATTTTCTACCAGAGATGAATTATATTTCGCGCATTTGTGAATTGTTTTGTTTTCGTATAATTATCAAAGTTATCCCTTGTGTCTCATACCTCGTTTTCTTTATTTACTACGAGATTAAAGAAAGTTGTTAAATATATACTTAAATTATCGTTTTCTATACCACCCCTCATGTCGTGTTTCCCATTTTCTATACCACCCCTCATGTAGTGTTTCCCATTTTCTATACCACCCCTCATGTAGTGTTTCCCATTTTCTATACCACCCCTCATGTCGTGTTTCCCATTTTCTATACCACCCCTCATGTCGTGTTTCCCATTTTCTATACCACCCCTCATGTCGTGTTTCCCATTTTCTATACCACCCCTCATGTCGTGTTTCCCATTTTCTATACCACCCCTCATGTCGTGTTTCCCATTTTCTATATACCAAACAATATTATTAAATAAATGTACAGACAAAATAGTAATCATAATTATCTTCAAAGCAATTCCTTGTATCATGCACTATATTTTATTTATTAACAATGTAATACAAAAATAATTAAGTTAGGATTTTAAAAAGAATAGTTATTATCATTTACGAGTTTTATACAACATGTTAAGGCTTCCGACTCACAAAGGATCAAACTATTAAAATTCCTCGTAATATCTGACATAAAAATTATCATAACTTTTTACTTTAATATAATAAAGTGTTTAAAATGGCTTCAAAATTACTCTGAGACTCTACCTTAACTAGATACGTTCACTTAGCACCAGTTAGGAGAGAAAATTAACACAGAATTTATCCCAATGTATTCTAAACCCTTCACCCCTCCAACCCCTCCTCCATAAACCCCCAACCCCCCTCCATTCACTCTCCCCCCCATCACCCCTCCCCACCCCATCACCCCTCCCCACCCCCCATCACCCTCCCCAACCCCCATCACCCTCCCCAACCCCCCATCACCCTCCCCAACCCCCATCACCTCCCCCCCCCATCACCTCCCCACTCCCCAACCCCCCTCCCCAAGCATCACTCCCCACCCCATCACCTCCCATCACCCCAACCCCATCACTCCCTCCATCACCCCACATTAGACACACACAATTTCCCCAACACAAAGAAAATGTGTGTGTGTGTGTGGTGTGTGTGTGTGTGTGTGTGTGTGTGTGTGTGTGTGTGTGTGTGTGTGTGTGTGTGTGTGTGTGTGTGATGGTATTTTGCTTCTTTTTTTTTTTTTTCCTTCCGCTCGGTTAAAGGGACCAAGTGACTGTTTACGTCAGGGTGCCCATTAGGAGTCGTATAAACACCAGTTGGAGGACACAATAAGCTGGGAAGGTGTGGAGTGAATGGTCGATAACCCCGCCCCCAACCACCCCCACCCCCCTCCACCCCTCACCCCACAATTTAATACCCATCCCTAGGTTTTTCTCACTTATGGGGGAGGAGGGGGGGGTCATGGAAGAGGTGACACTAGAGGTGGTGTGGTGGGGAGGGAGGGGAGGAGGGGGGTTGGTGAGGGAGGGATGTGTGTGTTGTGGGGAGGGAGGTGTGTTGTGGTGGGGGGAGTGGAGGGAGGGGTGTGTTGTGGTGAGGGGAGGGAGGGGTGTGTTGTGGTGAGGAGGGAGTGGTGAGGGGAGGAGGGGTGTTGTGGTGAGGGAGGGTGGGTGTGTTGTGGTGGGGAGGAGGGTGTGTGTGGTGAGGAGGGAGTGTGTTGTGGTGAGGGAGGGTGTGTTGTGGTGAGGGAGGGAGGTGTGTTGCGGTGAGGAGGGAGGGGTGTGATGGTAAGGTAATGGTGAGGGATGGTGAGTGATAGTGATGATAGTGGTGATGGTGGTGGTGATGGTGGTGATAGTGGTAGATAAAGTTCGCTATAACCTGATTCACTATAGTCACAGCTCCTTATTCACTATAGTCACGGCCTCCTGTACCTTATAACAGGTTCACTATAGTCACGGCTCTCCTGTACCTTATAACGAGGTTCACTATAGTCACGGCTCTCCTGTACCTTATAACGAGGTTCACTAGTCACGCTCTCCTGTACCTTATAACGAGGTTCACTATAGTCACGGCTCTCCTGTACCTTATAACGAGGTTCACTATAGTCACAGCTCTCCTGTACCTTATAACGAGGTTCACTATAGTCGGTCTCCTGTACCTTATAACGAGGTTCACTATAGTCACGGCTCTCCTGTACCTTAAACAGGTTCACTATAGTCACGCTCTCCTGTACCTATAACGGGTCACTATAGTCACGCTCCTGTACCTTATAACAGGTTCACTATAGTCACGGCTCTCCTGTACCTTATAACGAGGTTCACTATAGTCACGGCTCTCCTGTACCTTATAACGAGGTTCACTATAGTCAGCTCTCCTGTACCTTATAACGAGGTTCACTATAGTCCGGCTCTCCTGTACCTTATAACGAGGTTCACTATAGTCACGGCTCTCCTGTACCTTATAACGAGTTCACTATAGTCACGCTCCTTATAACGGTACTAGTCACAGCTCCTGTACCTTATAACGAGGTTGTGATATGATTTTTTTCTTTTTCATAACCTTTTCTAATACAATCTGCTGGGTCGGGTGTGAGAGCAGAGCAGGGGGCAGGGGGGGGCAGGGGGCAGGAATGTATGTAGGTCAGGCTATATGTATGTATGTATGTATAATGAAATGTGTGTGTACGGATGGACTTGTAATATAATGTAATAATGTACTGTACATATGTGTGTGTGTGTGTGTGTGTGTGTGTGTGTGTGTGTGTGTGTGTGTGTGTGTGTGTGTCAGGATATGCTTATCTTCATGTATGTAAGAATTTTCAGCGTTTCTGTGTGTATATTTAAGTATACATATCTGAGGGCATGCATAATTTACGAGTATGTATGCATGCCTGTATGTATATTTATGTAAACAAGCATATGTGTATGTATGAATTTCTGAACGCCTTTTATGCACGTATGGTTCAAAACACTGACTTAACCAACCGTGTTTCACCCTAAAGAGCTTTACGAGTCTATCTTTTACAATATACTGTACAGGTTTAGATCGTCTTCTATCACAATACAGAATTCAGATTAAATTATAACACAAGAGAGAGATTCAGAACCTATCCTTCCACAATAACGAGGTTAACCATTCACTGTTTCACTATAAAGAGGTTCAAATCCCAATTCTCTCCACAATAGGGAGGTCCACCGTCTCGATCTCTCATACACCATAACATGAGAGAGAAGAAGATCCAGTAAAAGAAAGAAGAATCGGAATAAAAGAAGAAATCCGGTAAAAGAGAATCCCGGTAATCCAAACTTGGTGTACTAATGAAAGTTGAGAGGTGAGGTGTGTCACATCTCAGGCAGGAGGGGAAGGAGGGGGAAGAGAGGTGGAGAAGAGGGGAAGGTGGAGGAGGGGGGAAGGGAAGGTGGAGGAGGGGGAAGGGAGAAGAAGGAGGGAGGGAAGATGGAGGAGGGGGAAGGGAGAGGTGGAGAGGAAGGGAAGGTGGAGGAGGGAGGGGGAAGATGGAGGAGAGAAGGGAAGGTGGAGAGAAGGGGAAGGAGAGAAAAGGAGAAGGAAGGGAAGATGGAGAAGGGGAAGGAAGGTGGAGAAGGGGGAGGAGAGGAGGAGAAAGGGGGGAAGGTGGAGAAGGGGGAAGGGAAGGTGGAGAAGGGGAAGGAAGGTGGAGAAGAGGGAGAAGGAGAAGGGAAGGGAGAGAGGTGGAGGAGGGGGAAGGGAAGGTGGAGGAGGGGAAGGGAAGGTGGAGGAGGGAAGGAAAGGAGGAGCAGGGTTAGAGCGTGTACATTGTCAAAGTTGGTTCATGTCGGCATAAGTGCCCCAGCCGACGGCCAAAGTTCAACAAACTTGTCTAATATCGCAGTTATACCTAAAGAAAGGCGGCACCTACGGAGGGAAAACAATGAAAAACAAGAAAATTCAAGTAAAACAATAAGATGGGACTTGAATGGAGAAAATGGGACTTGATTGACAGAAAATGGGACTTGATTGACAGAAAATGGGACTTGATTGACAGAAATGGACTTGAATGACAGAAAATGGGACTTGAACGACAGAAAATGGGACTTGAATGACAGAAAATGGGACTTGAATGACAGAAAATGGACGATTGACAGAAAATGGGACTTGAATGACAGAAAATGGGACTTGAACGACAGAAAATGGGACTTGAATGACAGAAAATGGGACTTGAATGACAGAAAATGGGACTTGAATGACAGAATATGGGACTTGAATGAGAGAAAATGGGACTTGATTGACAGAAAATGAGACTTGAATGAGAGAAAATGGGACTTGATTGACAGAAAATGGGTGAACGACAGAAAATGGGACTTGAATGACAAAAATGGGACTTGAATGACAGAAAATGGGACGATTGACAGAAAATGGTGAACGACAGAAAATGGGACTTGAATGACGAAAATGGGACTTGAATAAGGAAAATGGGACTTGAATGACAGAAAATGGGACTTGAATAGAAATTGATTGACAATCATAGAAAAATGGGACATTACAGAGACAGAAAATGATAGGACTTGAATGACAGAAAATGGGACTTGATTGACAGAAAATGGGTGAACGACAGAAAATGGGACTTGAATGACAGAAAATGGGACTTGAATGACAGAAAATGGGACTTCACGAGAGAAAATGGGACTTGAATGATAGAAAATGGGACTTGAATGAGAAAATGGGACTTGATTGACAGAAAATGGGTGAACGACAGAAAATGGGACTTGAATGACAGAAAATGGGACTTGATTGAGAGAAAATGGGACTTGATTGACAGAAAATGGGACTGATTGACGAAAATGGGACTTGAATGACAGAAAATGGGACTTGAATAGAAAATGGGACTTGATTGACAGAAAATGGGACTTGAATGACAGAAAATGGGACTTGAAATGACAGAAAATGGGACTTGAATGACAGAAAATGGGACTTGATTGACCAGAAAATGGGTGAACGACAGAAAATGGGACTTGAATGAAGAAAATGGGACTTGAATGACAGAAAATGGGACTGATTGACAGAAAATGGGACTTGAGTGAGAGAAAATGGGACTTGATTGACAGAAAATGGGTGAACGACAGAAAAATGGGACTTGAATGACAGAAAATGGGACTTGATTGACAGAAAATGGGTGAACGACAGAAAATGGGACTTGAATGACAGAAAATGGGTTACACGTTTTCTGCTATTAATCACCTGTCCGTTGGGAATTGTACACAGGATAACTTGAAAAATTACTATTGGATTTTAATTAAACTTGGAGCATGGCTTTATCATATTAAGTTCTGAGACAAGTTTAATAATCAATACTATGCCGTGTGGCATTAAAAGGTAAATCCTTCACTAATGCGAGAGGCTCATCAGGTTGTGTGCAGTGTGGCAGCGCTGTGTTTATTTACATTCAACAAAGAAACTCCAATAGTAAACATAATATGGAATCAAAAAAAACAATATTAAAAAAAAAAAATAATGATTTGTGGAAAGTTTATATAAGAACCCCTAAACACACAGTGAAGGGCACTGTACATGATTGACCTGAACATTAACCCCTCAACTCACTTCACCTAAAGGTTAACCACTCTAACAATAACCTAATATGACCTAACTAAATCCAAAATAACCCAACATGACATGACATGACCAGACCTGACCTGACCATACATGTAACATTAGTGAATAAGCAAAATACATAATCTAAGGATGTAATATTCAGAGTAATCCACCCATAGTTTGTGAAATGTACACACACACACACACACACACACACACACACACACACACACACACACACACACCAGTTTATATCATATTTTACAGTACATCTTCACAACATACATACAATACCTTCATACACCTCTACACTCAAACATCACCACACAACAACCACACAACACCCAACCCTACATAATATACAACCTTTACATACATCTCTTAACAGATCTCAAAACCTTTATCTGTCAAATCTTTCACAATCACCTTCCCTTGACAGGTGATGCCATCTGCTAAATAGACAGTCATGGGCTTGGATCCTGTCTGCCTCTCACGTTATAGACAATCAGGATGCCACCATAATATCAACAATTATTTCCCCGTAACTCTTGATAAATAAAAAGGAAGATACGGGTTATATTGAGTGGGGTATGAACCTGTGTACTCAAAGTCTCGTGTCAGGCCGTGAACCCCTTACCTTGTGAGTTACTGAAGGGTGAATGACTGACTGACTGACTGACTGACTGGCTGGGTGACTTTTACTGACTGACTGACTGACTGACTGATGGATAAAGTTGGTTTAATTATATATTATTTCTTCCTCCATACAGGTGGTAGGACTGAGGACAGTGACAAGTTAGGGTAGTGTCCGGTGGTGGAGTAGGGCAGTGACAAGTTAGGAGTAGTGTTACAGATGGTAGGGTAGGGCAGTGACAAGTTAAGTGTCCAGGTGGAGGCTCCTGGGGGCAGAGGTAGGGCAGTGACAAGTTAGGAGTAGTGTTACAGGTGGTAGGGTAGGACAGTGACAAGTTAGAGGAGTGTCAGTGGGGGGCAGGGTGAACCCAGTGCCAAGAGGTGGTGCCAAGTCCCAGACATGTTGGTTAGGTCAGATAATTTCACTCCCATGACTTTGTTGAGCAAATTCTGATAAATATTACATACAACAGCAAGTATAATTTGGTGTGTTAGGAACGCTGAGGGTGCTGGGGGTGCTGGGTAGTGCTGGGGGTGCTGGGTGGTGCTGGGTGGTGGTGTGGGGTGCTGGGAGGGTATTGGATGGATGCTGGGAGGAAACTGGGTGGTGGTGCTGGGCGGTGCTGGGGGTGCTAGGTGGTACTGGGGAGGTGCTGAGGGTTGGCTAGGGGGTGCTGGGCGTTACTAGGAGATGCTGGGCGTAGCTAGGAGATCCCTGGGCGTTGCTAAGGATACTAGGGGTGGCTAAGAGGATCTGGGTGTTGCTAGGGAATCCTGGGCGTTGCTAGGAGTGTCAAAACAAGCTAGGTGTTGTTGAGACCTGCTAGTAGACGAGATTAATCATTACCATTTTATAAGGTGAGCAAAACACCTGTTGATAATCGTTCATTAATTTGACGTACAAGATCATTATTATCATTATTATTATCATTATTATTACAAAAATACTTTAATCATCATCATTAATAATTCTTCTCATTATCACCATCATAAAAACACTCTATCTTTAAAAATTACCTCAAACTTCTATCTTTCGTCACATGTCTCTCACCACCTGCCTCACCCACCTCCGTCTCACCCACTCTGTCTCACCCACCTCCGTCTCACCCACCTTTTTCCTCCCTCACCAGAGATGTATAAATGCCTCAGTCATGAGAAGGAAAGATAAAAATATAACTAAATTATAGGAGAGAAACTCGACCTGAGATGCCTGCTGGTGGCTGTAACACGAAGAGGTTAAGCAGAGTGAAATAACCAACCCATTATTTCTTCTTTGAGTGTGTTGTTATAAAAGGGGCGAGCCATCACCCCTTTACTGGTGACTTGACGAGGTGCAGGCTCATGGATGGTGATGCATACACAAACACACAGGTAAAACACACACACACACACACACACATACAGGTAACACACACACACACACAGGTAACACACACACACACACACAGGTAGCATAAGGTAACACCAGGACAGGTATATAACGAAGTATCCTCACCCCCTCCACCCCTTCTACCCTCCACCCTCCTTACTCCCTCCACCCTCATCTACCCCTCCACCCCTCACCCCCCTCCACCTCCCTACCCCCTCCACCCCCTCATCTACCCCCTCCACCTCATCTACCCCTCCACCCTCCCACCCCCTCCACCCTCATCTACCCTCCACCTCATTCACCCCACCCTCATCTACCTCCACCTCATCTACCTCCACCCCTCATCTACCTCCACCCTCCTCTACCCCTCAACCCTCCTCCCCCTCCACCCCTCATCCCCACCCTCCCCCTCCTCCACCCCTCACCCCCATCCCCTCCCTAGCTTCTACCTTGAGCTCTTTTGTTATCTGAAATAGAAGTATGTCATGTACGTCGGAGGGAAGGGAGAGAAGGGAGAAAGTGGGGAGATGAGAAAGTGGTGGAGGAGAGAGAAAAGAGAGAGAGAGGAGAAGAGAGAGAGAGAGAGAGAGAGAGAGAGAGAGATGGCATTGTACTCAGTGGGCTAACTTACTGTACTCAAGGGGGAAGAGGCTGGCGTTGTACTCAAAGGAGGGGGGTGATGTACTCAAAGGCTAAATTCAATGTACTCATGGGGTTAATTTATAGTACTCAGGGGGTTTAAATACACCTTCAAGTTAACATAAATCACACTGGTACTCACATAGACACACACACCTACGTCTTGGTCACCTGTACAATTCTGTAATTAAGGAAAGGGTTAACAAGTAGGTAAATATCACAATAGGTAAGTAAAAAATGCAGGTGAGTCGATAACAGGTAAGTCTTGGTTAACTCCGTCAGTCAGTCAAGTCAGTCAGTCAGTTAAGTGTCAGTCAGTCAGTCAGTCAGTAAGTCATTAAGTCAGTCAGTCAAAGTCAGTCAGTCAGTCAGTTAAGTCAGTCAGTCAGTTCAGTTAAGTCAGTCAGTCAGTTAAGTCAGTCAGTCAGTTAAGTCAGCAGTCAGTCAGTTAGTCAGTTTAAAGACTCATTATTATTCATTTGTCTTTCTTCGTCTTCATAATTTATCTACATTTACTTCCATTCTACTTCTGAAGGGGAGGGGAAGGAGGGAAGGAAGAGAAGGAGAAGAGAGAGAAAAAAAAAAAAAAAAAAAAAAAAAAAAAAAAAAAAAAAAAAGAGGTAAAGAGATAGGTGGATTAGGGATGACATATTGGAAAGAGGAGAGAGGATGGAGAGGAGGATTATGGTGAGAGGGAATACGAGGAGGGAAGAGAGGGAAGGGAGAGGGGAGGAGAAGGAGAGGCTAATGGAGAGGGAAGGGTTATGATGATAGGCCAATGGAGAGAGAGAGAGAAAGAAAAAACAAAGAGAGATTTTCTCTTACACATACACACACACAAGCATGTGTGTGTATGTGTGTGTGTGGTCAAGGTGTGTATGTGCGTGCCTGTGTGGTCGTGTGTGGGCGTGTAAATGTTGTCATGATAGCGGTGAGACAAAGGAGGGGAAGGATGGGGAGAAGGAGGAGGAAGAAAGGGGAAGGAGGGAAGGAAGGGAAGGAGGAGGGGAGGGTAAGGAGGAAGGGAAGGAAGGAGGAAGGAGGAAGGGAAGGAAGGAAGGAAGGGAAGGAGGAGGTAGGCGATCTGTTCGTCAACACTGAAAGAGATGCTTCCTTCATACTGCCTCCTGCTTGATCGATGACCACACACACACACACACACACACACACACACACACACACACACACACACACACACACACACACGCTAATTCATCCTTCCATTTATCATACACTAAGGATCTACTGCACCCATATACATCATACACGTGCATTGTATTTCTCTCATTCAACATACAAGACATTCAAGAATACAATACCCATATATAATGTATATATTCATACTTTATACAGTGACGATTTATTCTGATACATCATACAATTAAGATTAATGACAAAATAGAATACAAAATCACGATATATTTGATAATACAACACATACAGTATACAGTATATATATACACTACTTTGTGCACATACAACATACATGAATTTATTCTTGAGAGAGAAAAAAGAGAGAGTGTGTGTAGGGGGAATCTATTACCCCCCACACGTGGTTTTAATGAGAGGAGGGGGTGGAGGGGGTGTATGGTTTTGTATAGAGGGAGGTGTGTTGGGGTATAGGGGAAGGTGGTAGGGGATGGAGTATTATTTTAAACTCCAAATGGGCTCTCTATTTTTTAGGGATTAAACCCACCGGTACAGGTCAATGGCCCACATCAGGGCTGGAGGAGCGAAAAATATAACAATAATAATAATAATAATAATAATAATAATAATAATAATAATAATAATAATAATAATAATAATAATAATAATAATAATAATAATAATAATAAAGAACCATAAAATACATAAATGAGAAACAATATATGTATGTTGTAAGTGTCATAGTAAGAGAAACAATTGAGACCCTGCAACTGTGTGTAAATAAAGCAGAAAGTCAGATCAGCAACCTGGGACTTGGTCACATATGGCAGCAGGGTCTACCATTAGCAACACATTATGCTTCCAATATCTCCCAGACGGTAGTACCTCCCTGTCTGGTAGCTGCCATCATCTATTCATCTATCTATCTATCTATCTATCTATCTATCTGTCTGTCTGTCTGTCTGTCTATCTAGCATCCATCTATCTATCAATCTAATCTCTCGTTATCACTCTATTTTAATTTCCTGTTGTTTTTCAGTAATACATTATTATTCTTTATCTGTTTCTCTGTCTGTCTCTCTGTCTATCTCTGTCTGTCTCCATGTCTTGTCTGTCTGTGTCCGTCTGTCTCTCTCTCTCCTTGTCTCTTCCCATTCGCTATTTCCTCCTCCCCTTCCTCTTTCATCACCTTCCCACCCACCAACCGGCATTCTCTGTCCTCTACCTCTTCCTTTTCTGTGAGAGAGGAAAGAGGAAGATTAAAAGAAAATGAGAGAGAGAGAGAGGTTGGATGTGGTGGTGGTGGTAGTGGTGGTGGTGGTGGTGGTGGGTGGGTGGTGGTGGTGGTGGTGGTAGTGGTGGTGGTGGTAGTAGTGGTGGTGGTGGTGGTGGTGGTGGTGGTGGTGGAGGTGGTGGGGTGGTGGTGGGTGGGGTGGATGGTGGTGGGGTGGTAGGTGGTGGTGGGTGGTGGTGGTGGTGGTGGTGGTGGTGGTGGTGGTGGTGGTGGTGGTGGTGGGCAGGTGGGGGTGGTGGTGGTGGTGGTGGGTGGTGGTGGTGGTGGTGGTGGTGGTGGTGGTGGTGGTGGTGGTGGTGTGGTGGTGGGTGGGGGTGGTGGTGGTGGTGGTGGTGGGTGGTGGGGGTGGTGGTGGTGGTGGTAGTGGTGGTGGTGGTGGTGGTGGTGGTGGTGGTGGTGGTAGGTGGTGGTGGTGGTGGTAGTGGTGGTGGTGGTGGTGGGGTGGTGGTGGTGGGTGGTGGTATGTGGTGGTGGTGGTGGTGTGTGGTGGTGGTGGTGAGGTTGGTGGTTGGTGGTGGTGGTGGTGGGTGGTGGTCGTGGTGGTGGGTGGTGGTGGTGGTGGTGGTGGTGGTGGTGGTGGTGGTGGTGGTGTGGTGGTGGTCGGGTGGTGGTGGTGGTCGTAGTGGTGGTGGTGGTGGTGGTGGTGGTGGTGGTGGTGGTGGTGGTGGTCGTGTGGTGGTGTGGTCGTAGTGGTGGTGGTGGTGGTGGTGGTCAGTGGTGGTGGTGGTGTGGTGGTGGTGGGGGTGGTGGTGGTCTGCGGTCACATCCGTCACCCATAATGTGGAGGAATTCACAGCAACATATTTGTGTAGTGGGGAGTGTGGTGGAGGGAGTGGTGGAGGGGGTGTGGGGATGATACTGTGGTGGCGATTGTGTGTAGTGATAATGATTGTTGTAATGGGAGTGGTATTGTTATTTCACTCTCTCTCTCTCCTAGACTGGTTCAGTGACACAACACTCGTCACCCATTTAAGAGGTCAAGGTTCGATCCCATCCTAAAAAATAACAAATAAACCACAATAACAATTACAATAAATAAGAAAAATAAATAAACAATAATTCCCATCAATAATTAATTACCCCAAGACGTTATGAGATATTTAATTACATAACTCAATTAAGTGAGTCACATCACCAACTTGGTCATTTTGAAGAGTTTGTCCATACACTTCATTTTATTTTTTATTCTTCTTCTTCTTTTTTATCATCTCTGTTCCTGTTCTTTCTTTTTTTCGTTTCCTTCCGTCTCCTTCCGTTCATTTCTTCCTTGTCTTTTGTATATTTCCTTCGTCGTTCTTTTAGTTTTTCTTAATTATCATCTTTATTATTATTTTCATTATTATTATTAATATTATTATTTTGCTTCGTATTATCAATTTTATTATCATATTAACTACTGACCACCACACTAACTACCCACCACCACACTAACTACTCACCACCACACTAATTACTCACCACCACCCTAACCACTCACCACCAACCCTAACTACTCACCACCACACTAACTACTCACCACCACTAACCACTCACCACCACCCTAACCACTCACCACCACTAACTACTCACCACCACACTAACTACTCACCACCACACCAACTACTCACCACCACCTAACTACTCACCACCACCAACCACTCACCACCACACTAATCCACCACCACCACACTAACCACTCACCATCACACTAACTACTCACCACCACACCAACCACCCACCACCACTAACCACTCACCACCACACTAACCACCCACCACCACACCAACTACTCACCACCACCTAACTACTCACCACCACACTAACTACTCACCCACCACACTAACTACTCACCACCACACTAACTACTCACCACACTAACTACTCACCACCACACTAACTACTCACCACCACACTAACTACTCACCACCACACTAACTACTCACCACCACACTAACTACTCACCACCACTCTAACTACTCACCATCACCCCAACCACTGCCACCACACTAACTACTCACCATCACCCTAACTACTCACCACCACACTAACTACCCACCACCACACTAACTACTCACCACCACACTAACCACCACCACCAAACTAACTACTCACCACCACACTAACTACTCACCACCACCCTAACTACACTCACCACCACACTAACCACCCACCACCACACTAACTACTCACCACCACACCAACCACTCACCACCACACTAACCACCCACCACCACACTAACTACCCACCACAACTAACCACTCACCACCACACTAACTACTCACCACCACCCTAACTACCACCATCACCTAACTACTCACCACCACAAAAACTACTCACCACCACACTAACTACCCACCACCACACTAACTACTCACTGAACCACCGGCAGTCGGGTCAAAAGACGAGTAATGACCTGACCTAACTTAACCTAACCATTGTTTCATTATGCCTGTAACTATCCCATACATGGTCCAAGTGTGCTATCTCCCCTCTCCTCCCTCACCGCCCCCTCCCTCACCGCCCCCTCCCTCACCGCCCCCATCCCTCCCTTTCTCCTCCTCTCTACCGCCGCCCCTATTGTATGTTGTATTTGATCCATCTTGTGTTGTATTTGATCCATCTTGTGTTGTATTTGATCCACCCTGTGTTGTTTTGATCCACCCATGTGTTGTATTTGATCCACCCTGTGTTGTATTTGATCCACCTTGTGTTGTATTTGATCCACCCTGTGTTGTATTTGATCCATCCTGTGTTGTATTTGATCCACCCTGTGTTGTATTTGATCCACCTTGTTGTTTGATCCACCCTGTGTTGTATTTGATCCACCTTGTGTTGTATTTGATCCTCCTGTGTTGTATTTGATCCACCCTGTGTTGTATTTGATCCACCTTGTGTTGTATTTGATCCACCCTGTGTTGTATTTGATCCACCTGTGTTGTATTTGATCCACCTTGTGTTGTATTTGATCCACCTGTGTTGTATTTGATCCACCCTGTGTTGTATTTGATCCACCTGTGTTGTATTTGATCCTTGTGTTGTATTTGATCCACCTTGTGTTGTATTTGATCCACCCTGTGTTGTATTTGATCCACCTTGTGTTGTATTTGATCCACCCTGTGTTGTATTTGATCCTCTGTGTTGTATTTGATCCACCTTGTGTTGTATTTGATCCACCCTGTGTTGTATTTGATCCACCCTGTGTTGTATTTGGTCCACCTTGTGTTGTATTTGATCCACCCTGTGTTGTTTTGATCCACCCTGTGTTGTATTTGATCCACCCTGTGTTGTGTTGATCCACCTTGTGTTGTATTTGATCCTTGTGTTGTATTTGATCCACCCTGTGTTGTATTTGATCCTTGTGTTGTATTTGATCCACCCTGTGTTGTATTTGATCCACCCTGTGTTGTATTTGATCCACCTTGTCTGTTTGTGTTTTGATCCTGTGTTGTATTTGATCCACCTTGTTGTATTTGATCCACCCTGTGTTGTATTTGATCCACCTTGTGTTGTGTATTTGATCCACCCTGTGTTGTATTTGATCCACCTTGTGTTGTATTTGATCCACCTTGTGTTGTATTTGATCCATCCTGTGTTGTATTTGATCCACCTGTGTTGTATTTGATCCACCCTGTGTTGTATTTGATCCATCCTGTGTTGTTTTGATCACCTGTGTTGTATTTGATCCACCTGTGTTGTATTTGATCCACCCTGTGTTGTATTTGATCCTCTGTGTTGTATTTGATCCACCTGTGTTGTTTTGATCCACCTTGTGTTGTATTTGATCCACCTTGTGTTGTATTTGATCCACCCTGTGTTGCATTTGATCCACCTTGTGTTGTATTTGATCCACCCTGTGTTGTATTTGATCCACCTTGTGTTGTATTTGATCCACCTTGTGTTGCATTTGATCCATCCTGTTCACCAAAAATCCTAAAATCCTTAAAAATCCCAATACACAATCTACCTACCTAGGCCCCCCTCCCCCCTCCCTCCCCCTCCCCTCCTCCCCCTCCCCTCCCTCGTCGGGTCTTTTAAGCGAGTTAAAAATAGCAAATGGCTTATTGCATCATATAGTCATAAATAAACATCTGAGAGTTGTTAAAAATATTTCAGCCATTAAACGATTGGGGCAATAACTGGGGCCCTGTAACACAGAGAGAGATTAAAGGCTCTCTCTCTCTCTCTCTCCACACACACACACTATGCAAATGACCCAAATGAAGCATAAATAATGACACCTTTATCTTAAGCCATTTATTCGACCAGGTATACACAGTCAGACGTACACGGCACAAGTTGCACACACATACACACATACACACACGCGATAAGTACACGCACATATGTATGTTTTTTTTAAGGTTTACATATAGTTCGTTCAGGTGTTCTCATTAGTTTAAGGTGTGTGTGTGTGTGTGTGTGTGTGTATTATTATTTATCTAAGCCTTTAATACACCTACGTATGATTACCTATTACAGTGAGCAAGGCGGTGATTGGTGGAGACTCGTATGTTATCGTGGCGTTCATTGGCTGGTATCTGTATGTAAGCCGAACGCTGAGTGGTTCAAGTAGGGTGTTGTTCGAGGTCGTAAGTAAGGCGGCGCTAGTGGTTGTTAGTCGTAAGTTAGCGAGGTTATGATTGGTTGTTGTTGAAAATCGTTAGCAAGACTACTACTACTACTACTACTACTACTACTACTACTCTCTCTACTACCAACACCCTCCTCACCCCATCTCCCCCTTCCCCACCACACCTATCCCCCCTCCCCCCTCCCCTCTCCCTCCCTCCCCTCACAACACCGAACAGGGCAGCAGACACCGATGACGGAAAGGCAGTGGCCATTACTGAGTTTTATTGCCCTTAACGAGGTGGTTGGTGGCACCTCCCCAGTAGTTAGGGCCTAGAGGGAAGAGGGACTATCTCAGATTTACCCCCTCCCCTTACCCTCCCCCTTATGTGGCTCTTGAATTTTGGCACTCTCGTTATACACTATTCCAGGCACGATTCCTACCATCATTCCCAATATTCCTGGCACTATCTTTGCTACCTTTCTAATGCATCAGGTACTATTCCCAATATTCCAGGCACTATTACAACTAACAAATCTAATATTCCTACTACCGTTCCCAATATTCCAGGCACAATTCCTAACACCATTACCAATAATTCCAGCCGCTACTGCAACCAACAGGCCTAATATTACTGGCACTCTTCCTACCACCATTCCCAATATTCCAGACATTATTACCATTAACACTGGTCAAGGCACTATTCCCAGGGTCACTCAAACAGAATTCCAGGAACTACCACCATTTTCATTCCCGGTATTCAAGGCACGATTCCCAGTAGGTTCCTAAGCGCTCACGGGCACAATTCCTGGAAGGTGTCTGACTATTCCTGGCACTATTCCCGGTTCCAACAATTCCTGACACTAAGGGGATGCCAAGAAATATTCCCATAGTAGTTAAGGTTTTTACCCATTATGGATAATTTCAATTCCTTTTTGCACCATTAAGTTGAGGCTAATTCCCCTTAACGCTTCACCAGGAGCTAACAGAAAAAGATGCACCATTAACCACCATTCCTACACCATTAACATTAACCACCATTAACTAACAAAAAGATGCACCATTAATTTAGGTACAACTCCACATAACTTATTTTTTTACAGTTGACGCCATTAAAGGTTAAGAAAAAATCCCTGAGTGTAAAATCCTGAACCATTATGAAGAAATCCATTAAGTTATACACAGTGCACCATTAACTACAGAATAATCTCCCTTAACTTATAACACTACACCATTAACTACAGAATAATCTCCCTTAACCTATAACACTACACCATTAACTACGATACCTTTCCTCTATCTTACGAACAATTAGCCACAGATTTACGATACCTTTCTTTAAAACTTACGAACAATTGAAATATTTACGATACCTTTCCTCTATCTTACGAACAATTGAAATATTTACGATACCTTTCCTCTATCTTACGAACAATTCTTCCAGGACAATTACGATCGTTTTCCATCCACACTCTGGTACACCTCAACCGTAAGTTACGATATATACATATTACGATGAATTTTCCTTCAGTTACGATCCATTCTCCCTCAGTTACGATCACGATTTACGACAATATCTCCTCCAGACTACGATAAAAGTCGTCTCCAATCTTCCTCAGAGTTACAATAAAACTTACGAGCCACTTTTCTCATTTACGATAAAAGTTACGACCGATTCTCCAAAGTTACGATCATTTATCCTTTTAATAACTACGATAAGGGTTTGTAATAAGTTCTCCTCTACTCTAAGAATCGTAGGTAATTTTCTCTTAAGTTACGATAAAAGTTACGATCAATTACACTTAGCATTATTTCTTCCTCAATTTACGATAAAAGTTACGATCAATTAATTTTTTGCCGAGATAAAATTCACAATTCTCTTTCTCAACTTACGATAGATTCATTAAGGTTTAATTACTCTTTAATTTACGATAATTTCACCCAGCCATTCTCAGTCTCTCGTAAGTTGTGAGACAAGAGAAAAGTCGCAGATCTGTGGGGGAGGGGCGAGGAGGGCGGAAGGAGTCCAATAGTCTAATTTGCATATAAAAGAAAATGTGTTTCTCTCTCTCTCTCGTGTGTGGGTGTGTACGGTATCACACACACACACACACACACACACACACACACACACACACACAGGTAGGCTAATTGCTTTAAGGTACAACACAATGCAAGAATAAATATTGAGAGGGAAGAGAGAAAAATGAATAAGGGGAAACCAAATGAGAAATGAGGGAAGGAAGGCTAAATGACATCACGGACCCCAATGTGTATAACAAAGATGGGGAAGTGAGGAAGGTAAGAAAGGGATGGTGGAGGGTGAGAGGTGAAAGGGACGAGGATAAGGGGTTGTGAGGTGGGGGAGAGAAGGAGGGAGGATTTATAGGGGAGGAGGAAAGGAGGGGCTGGAATAACAACGAGGAAGAGGACGTTGGATAAAGAAGGAATAAATAAAGGAGAATATGAGAGGGAAGAGAATAGGAGATGGGAGGGAAGAGGAGAGGAAAGGAGAGGTAAAGAAGAACCTGATGGAAGAGGAAGACAAAGAGAAGGAAGAAGACAAGGAGCGAAGAAGGAAAAGGAAAGGAAAAGAAAGAGAAAGAGGAAGAGGAAGAATGAAATGGGAAGAGGGGAAATGAAAGCAGGTGGAAGGGGATGTCGTTAGGTGGAAAAGGGGATGAAGGTCTCTGGAAGGGGAGAGATGAAAGGTGGGTGGTTAATGGAAAGGAAAAATAGAAGAGGGAAGGACCGGGTAATTGAGAGGAGGAGGAGGAAGAGAGGAGGGAGAGAGTAAGAAGAAGAGGAGGAGGAGGGAGAGGAGGTGGAAGAAGGAGGAGGGGAGGAAGAGGAGAGGAGGGAGAGAAGGAAGAGGAGAAGGAAGAGGGGGAGGAGGAGGAGGAGGAGGAGAAAGAAGAAGCAGCTAAGGACAAAGAATAAGAAGAGGAACAAGAGGAGGAGGAGGAGGAATAGGAGGAAGAAGATGAAAAAGAGAAGGAATAAAAAGAGGAGGAAGAAGATGAGGAGAAAGAAGAAGAGAAGGAACAGTAGGAGAAGAAAAAGACGAAAAAGAGGAAGAGGAAGAAACAGGGAAGGAGGAAGAGGAGGAAGACGAAAAAGAGTTGGACAAAGAAGAGGAGGAGGAGGAGGAGGAGGAAGAGGAAGAAGAGGAGGAAGAAGAGGAGGAGGAAGAAGAAGAAGAGGAGGAAGAAGAGGACTAAGAAGAAGAGGAAGAAGAAGAGGAAGAAGAAGAAGAGGAAGAAGAGGATTAAATCACTGTTTTAGCCAACCCAGCGACCCAACTAATTACCAGGACTGTGGAGATGACAACCTGCTGGTGATGTGAGAGACGTCTCTTGGCCTTATCTTCATCTCTCTCTCTCTCTAGCCTTTGTCTGTGTCTCTAGCCTTTGTCTCTCTCTCTCCAGGCTTATCTGCCTTCTCTCTCTCTCTCTCTCTCTCTCCTCTCTCTCTCGCTCTTTCTCTCTCTCTGTCTTTTTACACACAGCTCACCCCCCCCAACCCAATGCCAGTACAGGTAATGGTTAGTGCCTGGCGAACGATCAAACCCTTCCTTCCCCTTTTGCCTGCAGTGGTGTTCTTTCGCCAGGCGCAGAGGGTTGGATCGGGTTTCAGAGCTTCGAGTTGGGATTCAGTCGGTTCATAGTGTCTCGTTAATGTGTTGTTGTTGTTGTTGTTGTTGTTGTTGTTGTTGTTGTTGTTGTTGTTGTTGTTGTTGTTGTATATGATCAGGGTTGAATTTCTGGTCGAATCTTCATGACGGAAGATTAGATATTCACTGATTACTAAATACGAGTAGGGATTCGAGACACCGATTCGAAAGAGTAGGGATTCGATACACCGATTCGAATATGAAGGGATTGGGATATTGGATCATATTCAAAGAAAGTCAACACAATGATTCGCACAACTGAGATTCGAAACAGATTAGCTCGAATCAGTAAAAGATTGAAGATTCACTTAATCAGTAAAAAGATTCAAAGGTTCACGTGGCTGAAACAATCATAATAACACAACCAAAAGTATATATCCTACAGGACCAATACGTCCCAGGCCGACCCGACTAGGGAGATACAGCACAAGTCCAATCACTGTCACAAAAAAAGTCCTCCGTTCATTTAGATTTTTTTTTTCACCGGGTCATTCATATATTGGTATTTGACGATATGAAACGTTTGAACCAGTAGCGTTTGATGTTACGGTCATGGGAAGAGGTATTTTATTATTTTATTTTATATATATGCTGGAAGGGGTGTGCATATTGTTTACATGAAAACAATGTAAAAAATAAATTCTTGGCATTTAAATGTTTTAATACACAGTGATACATACAAACACACACACACACACACACACACACACACACAGATCCGCACACTCACATAAACACACATTTACTCATATACAAACAAACTCTCTCTCTCTCTCTATACCCCCTCCTTCCTCATTCACTCCTCCACACTCCCATCCATCACCGTCCCCCCTCCTCCCCTCCTCCTCCCCCTCCTCCTCCCCCTCTCCCCCCCTCCCCTTCAGTTATGCCCCTTCTGTTGGATCAATTTAACGCTTGTCGTGTTCCAGGCCTCTTGGGGGCAAGGGGCAGGGGGCAGGGCAGGCAGAGGCAGGCAGGGCGGGGGTGAGGCAGATGGCAGGGGTGAGCAGTTTATCCCCAGCTGGTTCTCCTCCACCAGCTGCCGCCCTCGCCACCAGCTGCCCCTCTACCACCAGCTGCGCCCTCCACCACCAGCCTGCCGCCCTACCACCAGCTGCCGCATTCTACTACCACCAGCTGCCGCCCTCCGCCTGCCTGCTGCCCTCCACCAACAGCTGCTGCCCTCTACCACCAGCTGCCGCATTCTACCACCACCAGCTATGCCCTCCCACCACCAGCTGCCCTCCACCACCAGCTGCTGCCTCCCCACCAGCTGCCCTCTACCACCAGCTGCCATTCTACCACCACCAGCTGCCGCCCTCCGCCACCAGCACTGCTGCCGCCCTCGACCACCAGCTGCCGCCTCGACCACCAGCTGCCGCCCTCTACCAGTTGCCGCCCTCGACCACCAGCTGCCCCTCGACCACCAGCTGCCCTCCACCAGCTGCCGCCCTCTACCACCAGCTGCCGCCCTCTCCACCAGTGCCGCCCTCGACCCAGCTGCGCCCTCTACCACCATGCCTCACCAGCTGCCTCCCCAGCTGCCGCCCTCCGCCACCAGCTGCCGCCCTCAACCACCAGCTGCCGCCCTCCCCAGCTGCCCTCTACACAGCTGCCGCCCTCACCACCAGCTGCCGCCCTCCGCCACCAGCTGCCTCCTACCAACTGCCGCCTCGACCACTAGCTGCCGCCCTCTACCACCAGCTGCCGCCCTCGACCACCAGCTGCCGCTCCCTCGCTACACCGCCCTCCACCAGCTGCCCCCTCGACCACCAGTGCTGCCCTCCACCACAGCTGCCGCCCTCTACCACCAGCTCAGCCCTCCACACTCCTCCTACCATGCCGCCCTCCACCACCAGCTGCCGCCCTCGACCACCAGCTGCCGCCCTCGACCACCAGCTGCTGCCCTCGACCACCAGCTGCCGCCCTCGACCACCAGCTGCCGCCCTCGACCACCAGCTGCCGCCCTCGACCACCAGCTGCCGCCCTCGACCACCAGCTGCCGCCCTCGACCACCAGCTGCCGCCCTCGACCACCAGCTGCCGCCCTCGACCTAGCTGCCGCCCTCGACCACCAGCTGCCGCCCTCTACCACCAACTGAGTACCAGAACACTATCTTTACAACCCACGACAAGCCACACTAACAAGCCACCCTAACAAAGCCACCCTAACAAGCCACCCTAACAAAGCCACCCTAACAAGCCACCCTAACAAGCCACACCTAACAAGCCAGGGTTGAGTTGAGAGTTACTATACATTAAACTTAGTATTAATGGTTAAGTTGGTGACTGTGTTGACAACATATTAGTCGACTCTCCCTCCCTCCTCCTTCCTTCCCTTCCCCCTTCCTTTCTTACCCTCTCCCTCCCTCCCTTCCTCCCTTCCCCTCCTCCCCTTCCCTGTTCTCCTCCCCCTCCCTCCCCTTCTTTTCCTTACCCTCTTCCTCCTCCCTCCCCCTCCCCTTCCTTGTTCTCCTCCCTCCTTCCCCTCCCTTCCTTCTCCTCCCCCCTTCCTGTTCTCCTCCCCTCCCTCCCTCCTCCCCTCTCCCTCCCTTCCCATTATGAGCTAAAAATCTCACAGCTCATTTAAGAATCTACCTTGTGTGTGTGTGTGTGTGTGTGTGTGTGTGTGTGTGTGTGTGTGTGTGTGTGTGTGTGTGTGTGTGTGTGTGTGTGTGTGTGTGTGTGTGTGTGTGTGTGTGTCTGGCTTATATGCCTGAACTTGTGTTAATGGAGGGAGGAGGGGGAGGAGGGGAAGGAGTAGGAGGGGGAAGGGGTGAGTGAGGAGGAGGGAGGGGTTATTCTCCCATATCACCCAAAACTTTCGCCTCTCCCTTCTCCCTCCCCCTATTCTCCCCTCCTCCCCCCCTCCCCCTCCCTTCATCATCAGTTAGAACATTGAGTCGTCAAATCCGATCATATCTTCTATAAACCTTTATTCCCCCTCCACCCCCCCTCCCCTCCCCCCATCCCTCCCCCCCCCACCCCTCCCCAAACTCCTACCTTCTCTTCCTTAACTCTCTCTCCTCTCTCTCTCTCCCCTCCCCGACCCCTATCCTCCCCTCCTCCCTCTCCTTCACTCTTCAGGCACCATTACCATTCCTTCCCCATTCTCCCCTTCTCTCCCCATCCTCTGCCCCTCTCCTCCTTCCCTCTCCTCCTCCTTCTCCCTCTCCTCCTCCTTCTCCCTCTCCTCCTCCTTC
This sequence comes from Homarus americanus, assembly GCF_018991925.1. NCBI lineage: Eukaryota > Metazoa > Arthropoda > Malacostraca > Decapoda > Nephropidae > Homarus > Homarus americanus. The sequence continues at coordinate 106,271 of NW_024732845.1, forward strand.
TCCCTCTCCTCCTCCTTCTCCCTCTCCTCCTTCTCCCCTCTCCTCCTTCTCCCCTCTCACCAAAGGCTCAGTTTCCAACACTGAAGAGACACAACCTTAACTTCCCTCCTTCCTCCTCCTCCTCCTGTCCCCTCTCCTTCCTTCCATCCCTCCCTCCTTCTCCTTGACCTTTCCTCTCCTCTCATTCTTCGTCTTCCTTCCCGACCTTCCTCTCCTTCTTCTGATCCTCTTCCACCTCTTTCCTTTACCCATCCTCTTCCTTGTTCTCTCCTCCTTTCCTTCAAACCTTTCCTCCACCTCCCTTATTCCTTCTCCCTCCTTCTTCCTCCTCCTCCTTCTTCCTCTTCTCCTCCTCCTTCTTCCTCCTTCTCCCTCAAGTGACGCATCAAGACTGAAAAGTAGTAACTGACCTAAAGCTCCTACCACTTTCAAACTTACTTATAAAACTTCTTACGCTGACACAACTTACTTCACTGTTACCAGGTCTCTCCTCCTTACCTCCCTCGACCTCTACCTCCCTCCTCGACCTCTACCTCCCTCTCGACCTCTACCTCCCTCTCTCGACCTCTACCTCCCTCCTCGACCTCTACCTCCCCTCTCGACCTCACCTCCCTCCTCGACCTCTACCTCCACTCTCTCGACCTCTACCTCCCTCTTCGACCTCTCCCTCCCTCCCTCCTCTCTCGACCTCTCCCTCCTCCTCCCCTCTCAACTCCCTCCTTCTCTCTTTCTCCTACTCTTATCTTACTACTCCCTGCCCCTCCCTAACACTCCTTCCTTCACCTCCCACCATTCCTCCTTCCTTCCTCTCACCTCTCCTTCCTCCCACCCACTCTCTCTCCTCTCACTCTCTCCATTCCCTCTCTCTCCTTCCTTCTCTCTCCCTCTCTCTCTCTCTCTCTCTCTCTCTCTCTCCTCTCTCCCTACCTCCTTCCTTCTCCTTCTCTCTCACAATCACTCTATCTTTACTAACTCTCTCTCTCTCCCCATAATAACAACCTTAATCATGATATCGAACAAAACCCGATTTTCGTAATTTGTCCCCGATATTGATAAAGCCAACGGTTTATTTAGGGAAGTCTGGACAACGAAGGGGTGGGGTGGGGGTGGGAGGTGTGGAGGGAGACGGTGAGTGGTGTGTGTGTGTGTGTGTGTGTGTGGGAGAGACGTGTGTGTGTGTGTGTGTGTGTGTGTGTGTGTGTGCCCGTGTGTGTGGGTGTGTGTAGATACGGTGTGTGTGTGTGAGTGTGTGTGTAAAAGTTTCTAGATGGAGTACGTCATGTTATAAGTTTGTTAACACCACTTGTGTATAAAAAAAAAAACACCATTATTCATGTTAGTCACACTAGTTAGGTCAACACCCTTGGAGTCCCCATACCTCTCCCTCTCTCTCTATCTCTCACACCCCCCCTCTCTCTCTCTGCCGTCCACCCATTCATTCATGTAACTTAATCAGCTTTACCAACTCCCTGTGTGTGTGTGTGTGTGTGTGTGTGTGTGTGTGTGTGGGTGTGTGTGTGTATGTATGTGTGTGTGTGTGTGTGGGGTGTGTGTGTGGTGGGGGTCAAGCGGTGTATGTGGTGTGTGGTGGGGTGTGGGTGTGTGGTGTGTTTAGAGTGGGTGGGGTGGGGCTGGTGGGCACAGACTCCCTGGTTTTACTGCCCGTAAACCTAGTAAACAGACACACACACACACACACACAAACACACACACACACACACACACACAACAAACAAGACACTGATAGACTGACAGAAACAGACAGGGAAGAGAAGAGAGACAGAGAGAGAGAGAGAGAGAGAGAGAGAGAGAGAGAGAGAGAGAGAGAGAGAGAGAGAGAGAGAGAGAGAGACATACAAATACAAGAATTTATGTAAAACACTATTAAGAAGAGGAAGGAAGGAAGGAAGGAAGGACGAACAGAGACCTTCCACACACACTGACCATCACAGGAGGTCCAGCCAATCACCACACACCTCCCAGGTCGTAAACAACCCGCCCTTAGCCAATCAGCGACGTCCTCCTCACCTAATCCACCCAATCACCACCAACGTCTCTCAGCCAATCACAGTCCACCGGTGTTGATGTCTTCTTGGCCAATCAGGGGGTTGATGTCTTCTCAATAGTAGAGTCGGGGTTGATGTCCGGCCAATCAGAGTCGGGGGTTGATGTCTTCTTGGCCAATCAGGAGTCGGGGTTGATGTCTTCTTGGCCAATCAGAGTCGGAGGTTGATGTCTTCTTGGCCAATCAGAGTCGAAGTTGATGTCTTCTTGGCCAATCAGAGTCGAGGTTGATGTCTTCTTGGCCAATCAGAGTCGGGGGTTGATGTCTTCTTGGCCAATCAGAGTCGGGGGTTGATGTCTTTTGACCTAATCCACCTTAACTAATCCTAATCTACCCTTGAAATATTACAAAAATAGGAGATTAAGTTAAATTGGCACAAAAAATAGGGTAAAATTAGAATAAAATTAAGAAAATGGTTAAAAATTCAGATAACAGGAATTGGGTACAAGTTACAAAAATAGGGAAACGTTTGCTGAAATAGGAGACGGTAGGAAATAAGAACTATGTGAATTAGGGAGACCTAGGTGAGAAATTGGTATAGAATAGGGGAAATTGAGGATATTATCAAAAATAGGGATAAATGTACGAGTAATAGGCACAAAATTGGGATAAATATGGAAAATGGGACCAAATAGGGAGAAATGGGTTATTAAATGGTGTAGAAAATATGAAAAGCCCCCAAAAAGAGAGCAAAACTAAGAATATTGAACAAAAAATAGGAGAAATTGGTAGAAAAACGTATAATATAGTAAAAATGGGAGAAAATTGGAATAAAATGGGGAAAATTGGTCCCCAAAAATAGGAAATGAGGAGAAAATCCTCAGAGGTTCTTCACGATCATCATTAATTACTTCGCGTGTTAAAAGTTAGAAGGGGCAACCCACCACTAAATCTTCCTCTTCTTCCTCCTCCTCTTCCTTTCTTCTTCCTCCTCTTCCTTTCTTCTCCTCCTTTCTTCCTCCTTTTCTCTTCTCTCCTCTCTTACTTTGTTTTATCCTTCCACTCCTACCTTTATTCTTATTTGTCCTCCCTCCTCCTCCTCCTTCTCTATCCTTCCTCCTCCTTCCATCTACTCATTCTCTTCTCCCTCTCTCACCCTTCCACCTCTGTGTTGTGTGTGTGTGTGTGTGTGTGTGTGTGTGTGTGTGTGTGTGTGTGTGTGTGTGTGTGTGTGTCAAAATCCACAAAGTCACAAGATAAACACGAGGAGGAAATGTCAGAACAACGCTGAGACTCACTTATTAGGTTAGGCTAGGTTAGGAAGAAGTTAGGTTAGGTCAGGCCAGGCTAGTCAGGTCACAAGAAGGTTGCTAGGTAAGGCAGGTTAGGTCAGGTCAGGTAAGGTTAAGTTAGAGGTCAGGTACAAGGACAGGCCAGGCTGTGGGTTAGAGGCAGCTGGTCAGGTAAGGTCAGTTAGAGGTCAGGCGGTCAGGCCAGGCTGGTTAGAGCTGTTCTTGTAGAAGAAAAAATGTAGGAGCTTTTTGGAATGTGGGGGAGATTGTTAGAGAGAGAGACGGGAGTTAGCTGCCTGCAAAAATATTTAGCAAGACTCACCTGGCAAGCACCCCACACTGGGAGAGGGGAGAGGGTGGGGAGAGGTGGAGGAGGAGAGGTGAGGTGGGGGAGGGGGGAGAGGGGGTGGGGGAGAGGGAGGTGGGTGGATGGGGGAGAGGGGAGAGGGAGAAGGGGTGGGATGAGAGGGGGGTGGGGGAGAAGGGGGGTGAGAGAGTGTGGATGGGGTTGAGGGGGAGTGATGGGTTGAGGGGAGAGGGGGGGTGAGGAGGTAGAGGGGGGGTGAAGGAAAAGGAGAGAATTGATAAAGGAAGGAGAGGGGACAGGGAGGAGAAGAAGAAGAGAACTAGGAAGGAAAGAAGGAAGAGATGAATGGGAAGAGGGAGAGGGAAAACACAGCTAGAAGGGAGAGGATCAGAGGAGGAAAGGAAGTGAGGGAATGTGGAAGAGGAGAGAGAGAGAGGAGAGAGAGAGAGAGAGAGAGAGAGAGAGAGAGAGAGAGAGAGAGAGAGAGAGAGAGAGAGAGAGAGAGAGAGAGAGAGACTCACCAGCATTGCCTCCGTCATCAACGCTGCAACATGACACGTAAAAAGAGAAATAAACATCTGATTAGAGGGTCACGTACTGGTACACACACACACACACACACACACACACACACACACACACACACACAATATGCATATAAATGAATAATGAAAAATGGAGAGAGAGAGAGAGAGAGAGAGAGAGAGAGAGAGAGAGAGAGAGAGAGAGAGAGAGAGAGAGAGAGAGAGAGAGAGAGGAGAGAGAGAGAGAGAGAATAATCAGTAATAAACAAAACGGATAAATAACAACATACAAGAGAATGAAAAAACAGAAAGAAATAAAAATGAAAAGGAAAAATAACAAGAATAAATAAAACTGAATAAACAAGAATACATAAAAAAAATAAATAATACACAAAAAAAAAAAAAAAAAAAAAAAAATAATAACAACACACAACAATAATCCTTCTCCTTCCTTTCCCTCCCTTCCCTTATCCTCTCCCTCTCTCATCTCTCCACACCCCCCACTTATTCTTCCTCCCCCCAATCTTCTCCCTTCACCCACACTCTGACATACTTAACCCTCCTAAACTTACACAAGAAGGGAGGGGAATGGGGAGGGAGGGGGAGGGAGGGAGGAGGGAGGAGGAGGAGGAGGGATGGGGAGGGGGATGGGAGGAGGGGAAGGAGCAAATACAGAGAAAGAGTTTAAACACAAAGATAGCATTTCTGGCGACAGAGGTGGGGGGAGGGAGGTAGGGGAGTGTTGGGGAGGGGAAGAGCAATAGGTGTTGGGGAGGAGAAGAGGAGGTTGGGGAGGAGGAGGAGGTTGGGGAGGGAGGAAGAGCAAGAAGAGGGGAGAAGAGGGAGGTTGGGGAGGAAGAGGAGTGTTGGGGAGGAAGAGGAGTGTTGGGGAGAGTAAAAGGGTGTTGAAGGTGAAAAGGTGATTGGGGAGAGAAAGGGAGGGGTGGGGTGTGAGGAGGTGGAAGGAGGGAGTTAAAGGAAGAGAGAGAGAGAGAGAGAGGAAACGGAATGAGGGAAGGGGTGGGGGGAGGTGAGGCAGGAGGGAGGAGGGGGATGGAGGAGGGGGAACACTGAGCAACTGACGAGAACAATATGTTGGTGCGTCACAGAGAGGGAGAAGGGGAGGGAGGTTGGGGGAAGGAGGAGAGGAGACATGGGAAGAAAATGAGAAGAGGATGTTGGGAGGGAAACGAGTAAGGTGTCTGAGAGAGAGAGAGAGAGAGAGAGAGAGAGAGAAGAGAGAGAGAGAGAGAGAGAGAGAGAGAGAGAGAGAGAGAGAGAGAGAGGAAATCGAAAATCTGGTGAAGACAATCCATCCATCCATCTATCCATCTATCTATCCATCTATCCATCCATTCATCTATCCATCTATCTATCCATCTATCTATCCATCCATCTATCCATCTATCCATCTATCCATCCATCCACATCCATCCATCCATCTATCCATCTATCCACCCATTCCGTGAGCCCCATCAAACACACATCGTTCCACACATCTTTACAACCCAATAAATAAAAATAAAATAAAATCAACAAAGGATAATCAACTCCTGCGCTGTTGGTGACACTTTCCCTCCAGTGCTTTCCTCCTGGTGGCTATGAGGGGAAGAGAGGGAAAGGAAGAAGGGGAAGGAGGGAAGGAGAAGGGGAAGGGGAAGAATTAATCCCATCCCCATGTTATCTCACCAAAGTTTACCTCTTTAATTAAACCTCAATGTATGTATGTATGTATGTATGTATGTATGTATGTATGTATGTATGTATGTATGTATGTATGTATGTATGTATGTATGTATGTATGTATGTATGTATGTATGTATGTATGTAAGGTATGCATGTATGTATTTAGATAAGGTGTGCAAGTAGATGTATAATTGTTAGTCTAGAAAACCTGAATATTAACATACATACATACATACATACATACATACATACATACATACATACATAGATACATACATACTTGACACACACACACACACACACACACACACACACCCTCCAAAATAATCACAATAAAAAACAACAGCTGGCAACCCTCAGCCATTCAATCACACTTAAGTCCATGTGTCAGATTGACTTACGTCCCTAAGGCTCTGATGTCTAACACTCCTACGATAAATTCTTTAAATAGTGACCCAAAAAATATCACCTGAAGATTAGACACCCTAGTAATATAACCACCCGTCAATTCTCAACAGGTGATATAAAGTTCTTCTTGGTTGATATTAAAGACCACAGGTGGTTTCAGATGGCATACAGTTTTCTTCATTATTGACTGACAGATGGTTTCAGATGGTACAGTTCTTCCCTTACTGACTCGACAGATGGTTTCAGATGGTACAGTTCTCTCCCTCATTGACTGACAGATGGTTTCAGATGGTACAGTTCTTTTCATTAGTGACTGACAGATGGTTTCAGATGGTACAGTTCTCTTCATTATTGACTGACAGATGGTTGCAGATGGTACAGTTCTCTCCCTTACTGACTGAAGAAACAGATGGTACTCAACAGGGAGGAGGGAGGTGGGGCACAGAACAGCTGGTGGGAGGCGTGACAGGTGGTGGTTATCACAGATGGTTGCTGTGTGTGATGCCCTTCTGACCCACTTCTCCTCTTCCTCCTAACCTCCCCTCTTCCACCTCCTCCTTATTCTCATCCCTACCCTTCCTCCTCCTTCCCCCTCCCTCCCCCTCCTACCCCCCTCCCTATAATAACTCTAGCTGTAACCCCAGGACGCCTGGGAGAGACAGCACCTTTCTGCCTTATATGACAAGTAGGAAATTAGTCTTAGTCTGATATATTACCAACCAACCATGTTATGAGTACATCAGCTGACCTGTTATGGTACATCAGCTGATCTGTTACGGTACATCAGCTGACCTGTTATGGTACATCAGCTGACCTGTTATGGTACATCAGCTGACCTGTTATGGTACATCAGCTGACCTGTTATGGTACATCAGCTGACCTGTTATGGTACATCAGCTGACCTGTTATGGTACATCAGCTGATCTGTATGGACATCAGCTGACCTGTTATGGTACATCATGATCTGTTATGTACATCAGCTGATCTGTTATGGTACATCAGCTGATCTGTTATGGTACATCAGCTGATCTGTTATGGTACATCAGCTGACCTGTTGTACATCAGCTGACCTGTTATGGTACATCAGCTGATCTGTTATGGTACATCAGCTGATCTGTTATAATGCATCAGCTGATCTGTTGGTACATCAGCGACCTGTTATGGTACATCAGCTGACCTGTTATGGTACATCAGCTGACCTGTTATGGTACATCAGCTGACCTGTTATGGTACATCAGCTGATCTGTTATAGTACATCAGCTGATCTGTTATGGTACATCAGCTGATCTGTTATGGTACATCAGCTGACCTGTTATGGTACATCAGCTGACCTGTTATAGTACATCAGCTGACCTGTTATGGTACATCAGCTGATCTGTTATAGTACATCAGCTGATCTGTTATGGTACATCAGCTGATCTGTTATGGTACATCAGCTGACCTGTTATGGTACATCAGCTGATCTGTTATACATCAGCTGACCTGTTATGGTACATCAGCTGACCTGTTATCAGTACATCAGCTGATCTGTTATGGTACATCAGCTGATCTGAATCAGCTGACCTGTTATGGTACATCAGCTGATCTGTTATGGTACATCAGCTGATCTGTTATGGTACATCAGCTGATCTGTTATGGTACATCAGCTGACCTGTTATGGTACATCAGCTGATCCTGTTATGGTACATCAGCTGATCTGTTATGGTACATCAGCTGACCTGTTATGGTACATCAGCTGATCTGTTATGGTACATCAGCTGACCTGTTATGGTACATCAGCTGATCTGTTATGGTACATCAGCTGATCTGTTATGGTACATCACTGACCTGTTATAGTACATCAGCTGATCTGTTATTACATCACTGACTGTTATGGTACATCAGCTGATCTGTTATGGTACATCAGCTGATCTGTTATGGTACATCAGCTGACCTGTTATAGTACATCAGCTGACTCTGTTATGGTACATCAGCTGATCTGTTATAGTACATCAGCTGACCTGTTGGTACATCAGCTGATCTGTTATAGGTACATCAGCTGACCTGTTATGTACATCAGCTGATCTGTTATGGTACATCAGCTGACCTGTTATGGTACATCAGCTGACCTGTTAGTACATCAGCTGATCTGTTATGGTACATCAGCTGACCTGTTATGGTACATCAGCTGACCTGTTATGGTACATCAGCTGATCTGTTATGGTACATCAGCTGATCTGTTATGGTACATCAGCTGATCCTGTTATAGTACATCAGCTGATCTGTTATGGTACATCAGCTGATCTGTTATGTACATCAGCTGATCTGTTATGGTACATCAGCTGATCTGTTATGGATACATCAGCTGACCTGTTATGGTACATCAGCCCATCTGTTATGGTACATCAGCTGACCTGTTATGGTACATCAGCTGACCTGTTATGGTACATCAGCTGATCTGTTATGGTACATCAGCTGATCTGTTATGGTACATCAGCTGACCTGTTATGGTACATCAGCTGACCTGTTATGGTACATCAGCTGACTCTGTTATGGTACATCAGCTGATCTGTTATGGTACATCAGCTGACCTGTTATGGTACATCAGCTGACTGTTATCAGTACATCAGCTGATCTGTTATGGTACATCAGCTGATCTGTTATAGTACATCAGCTGACCTGTTATGGTACATCAGCTGATCTGTTATGGGACATCAGCTGACCTGTTATGGTACATGTGACCTGTTATGGTACATCAGCTGATCTGTTATGGTGCATCAGCTGACCTGTTATAGTACATCAGCTGATCTGTTATGGTACATCAGCTGACCTGTTATGAGCATCAGCTGATCTGTTATTACATCAGCTGATCTGTTATAACACATCAGCTGACCTGTTAGGTACTAGCTGATGTTAGTGCATCAGCTGATCTGTTATGGTACATCAGCTGACTGTTATGGTACATCAGCTGACCTGTTGGTACATCAGCTGATCTGTTATGGTACATCAGCTGATCTGTTATGGTACATCAGCTGACCTGTTATGGTACATCAACCTGTTATGGTACATCAGCTGATCTGTTATAGTGCATCAGCTGATCTGTTGGTACATCAGCTGACCTGTTATGGTACATCAGCTGACCTGTTATGGTACATCAGCTGATCTGTTATGTACATCAGCTGATCTGTTATGGTACATCAGCTGACCTGTTATAGTACATCAGCTGACCTGTTATGGTACATCAGCTGATCTGTTATGAATACATCAGCTGATCTGTTATGGTACATCAGCTGACCTGTTATGGTACATCAGCTGACCTGTTATGGTACATCAGCTGACCTGTTATGGTACATCAGCCTGAGGTACATCAGCGATCTGTGTACATCATGACCTGTTATGGTACATCAGCTGATCTGTTACACATCAGCTGATCGTTATGGTACATCAGCTGATCTGTTATGGTACATCAGCTGATCTGTTATGGTACATCAGCTGACCTGTTATGGTACATCAGCTGATCTGTTAGTGGTACATCAGCTGATCTGTTATAGTACATCAGCTGATCTGTTATGGTACATCAGCTGATCTGTTATCGGTACATCAGCTGACCTGTTATGGTACATCAGCTGATCTGTTATCAGTACATCAGCTGATCTGTTATGGTACATCAGCTGACCTGTTATGGTACATCAGCTGACCTGTTATGGTACATAGCTGATCTGTTATGAGGTACATCAGCTGATCTGTTATGGTACATCAGCTGACCTGTTATGGTACATCAGCTGATCTGTTATGGTACATCAGCTGACCTGTTATGGTACATCAGCTGACCTGTTCGTACATCAGCTGATGTTATGGTACATCAGCTGACCTGTTATGGTACATCAGCTGACCTGTTATGGTACATCAGCTGATCTGTTGCGGTACATCAGCTGATCTGTTATGGTACATCAGCTGACCTGTTATGGTACATCAGCTGATCTGTTATCAGTACATCAGCTGATCTGTTATGGTACATCAGCTGATCTGTTATGGTACATCAGCGACCTGTTATGGTACATCAGCTGATCTGTTATGTACATCGCTGATCTGTTGGCGTACATCAGCTGACCTGTTATGGTCACATCAGCTGATCTGTTATGGTACATCAGCTGACCTGTTATGGTACATCAGCTGACCTGTTATGGTACATCAGCTGATCTGTTATGGTATCAGCTGACCTGTTATGGTACATCAGCTGATCTGTTACGGTACATCAGCTGACCTGTTATGGTACATCAGCTGACCTGTTATGGTACATCAGCGACCTGTTATGGTACATCAGCGATCTGTTGGTACATCAGCCCACAGCGATCTGTTGGTACATCAGCGACATGCGGTACATCAGCTGACCTGTTATGGTACATCAGCGACCTGTTATGGTACATCAGCTGACCTGTTATGGTACATCAGCGATCTGTTATGGTACATCAGCTGATCTGTTATGGTACATCAGCTGACCTGTTATGGTACATCAGCTGATCTGTTACGGTACATCAGCCGATCTGTTACGGTACATCAGCTGACCTGTTGCGGGTACATCAGCTGATCTGTTAGGGTACATCAGCTGATCTGTTATGGGCACATCAGCTGATTGTTACATCAGCGACCATGGTACATCAGCATCTGTTATACATCGCTCCGGTACATCAGCGACCTGTTAATAATTAGGTACATCAGCTGACCGTTACGGTACACCGCCGACCTGTTATGGTACATCAGCGATCTGTTGCGGTACATCAGCTGACCTGTTGCGGTACATCAGCGATCGCGGACACTGACCTGTTAGGTACATCAGCGACCAGTTATGGTACATCAGCGACCTGTTATGGTACATCAGCTGATCTGTTATGGTACATCAGCTGATTTGTGGTACATCAGCGACCTATAGATCAGCTGATCTGTTATGGTACATCAGCTGATTCAGCAGGTACATCAGCTGACCCGTTATGGTACATCAGCTGATCTGTTATGGTACATCAGCTGACCTGTTATGGTACATCAGCTGACCTGTTATGGTACCAGCTGACCTGTTGCGGTACATCAGCTGATCTGTTGATCTGTGGTACATCAGCTGACCAGGTACATCAGCTGATCTGTTGCGGTACATCAGCTGATCTGTTATGGTACATCAGCCGACCTGCGTACATCAGCTGACCTGTTATGGCACATCAGCTGATCTGTTATGGTACATCAGCTGACCTGTTATGCACATCAGCGACCGTTATGGTACATCGCTGATCTGTTATGGTACATCAGCTGATCTGTTATGGCACATCAGCTGACCTGTTATGGTACATCAGCTGATCTGTTGCGGTACATCAGCTGATCTGTTATGGTACATCAGCTGACCTGTTGTGGTACATCAGCTGATCTGTTATGGTACATCAGCTGACCCGTTATGGCATCGACCTGCTATGGTACATCAGCTGATCTGTTATGGTGCATCAGCTGATCTGTTATGGTACATCAGCTGACCCTGTAGGTACATCAGCTGACCTGTTATGGTACATCAGCTGATCTGTTATGGTACATCGCCGATCTGTAAGAGGTACATCAGCCGATCTGTTATGGTACATCAGCTGATCTGTTAGGGTACATCAGCTGATCTGCGGTACATCAGCGATCTGTTATGGCACATCAGCGACCTGTTATGGTACATCAGCGACCTGTTGCGGTACATCAGCTGACCTGTTATGGTACATCAGCTGATCTGTTGCGGTGCATCAGCTGATCTGTTATGGTACATCAGCGATCTGTTATGGCACATCAGCTGACCTGTTATGGTACATCAGCTGACCTGTTATGGTACATCAGCTGACCTCTTATGGCACATCAGCTTATCAGTTATGGTACATCAGCTGACCTGTTATGGTACATCAGCTGATCTAGAAGAGGTACATCAGCTGATCTGTTACGGACATCGATCTGTTATGGCACATCAGCTGACCTGTTGGTACATCAGCTGATTTGCGGTACATCAGCTGACCTGTTATGGCACATCAGCGATCTGTTACATCACACCGTTGCGGTACATCAGCTGATTCACGGTACATCAGCTGATCTGTTATGGTACATCAGCTGATCTGTTATGGTACATCAGCTGACCTGTTGCGGTACATCAGCTGATCTGTTATGGTACATCAGCTGACCTGTTATGGTACATCAGCTGATCTGTTATGGTACATCAGCCGACCTGTTATGGTACATCAGCTGACCTGTTGCGGTACATCAGCTGACCTGTTATGGTACATCAGCGACCTGTTGGTACATCAGCTGACCTGTTATGGTACATCAGCTGATCTGTTGTGGTACATCAGCGACCTGTTATGGTACATCAGCTGATCTGTTGCGGTACATCAGCTGATCTGTTATGGTACATCAGCGATCTGCTCGAAGCCGACCTGTTATCAGTGCGGTACATCAGCTGACCTGTTATGGCACATCAGCTGATCTGTTGCGGTACATCAGCGACCTGTTATGGTACATCAGCCGACCTGTTATGGCACATCAGCTGACCTGTTATGGCATCAGCTGACCTGTTATGGTACATCAGCTGACCAGTTCGGTACATCAGCTGACCCGTTGCGGTACATCAGCGATCTGTTATGGTACATCAGCTGATCTGCGGTACATCAGCCGATCTGTTGGGCACATCAGCGACCTGTTATGGTACATCAGCACGGGTACATCAGCGACGTTGCGGTACATCAGCGATCTTGTTATGGTACATCAGCTGACCTGTTATGGTACATCAGCTGATCTGTTATGGTACATCAGCTGACCTGTTATGGTACATCAGCTGACCTGTGATGGTACATCAGCTGATCTGTTATGGTACATCAGCTGATCTGTATGGTACATCAGCTGACCGTTAGGTACATCCGACTGTTGACATCAGCTGACTGTTAACACAGCTGATCTGACACACGACCGTTGTACATCACGATCTGTTATGGTACATCAGCTGATCCGTTATGGTACATCAGCTGACCTGTTATGGTACATCAGCGATCTGTTATGGTACATCAGCTGACCTGTTATGGCACATCAGCTGACCTATAGACATCAGCTGATCTGTTATGACATCAGCGAGTACCAGCGATCTGTTGGTACATCAGCTGATCTGTTATGGTACATCAGCTGACCTCTTAAAGGTACATCAGCTGATCTGTTATGGACATCAGCTGACCTGTTATGGTACATCAGCTGACCTGTTATGGTACATCAGCTGATCTGTTATGGTACACTGATCTGTGGTGGTACATCAGCTGACCTGTTATGGTACATCAGCTGATCTGTTATGGTACATCAGCTGACCTGTTATGGTACATCAGGATTCAGAGGTACATCAGCTGATTGTTATGGTACATCAGCTGATCTTTGTTATGGTACAGGTACACCAATTTAACAACAGGTAAGTAAGTCAGTAGTGAAGGTGACGTGAGACTAAGGGAAGAGGGTGGAGAGGAGGCGGAGAAGGAGGGTGG
>NW_024732845.1:125000-127500 GCF_018991925.1 Homarus americanus
ACCAAAACCAAACCAAACCAAACCAAACCCAACCAAACCCAACCAAACCCAACCAAACCAAACCAAACCAAACCAAACCCAATCCAAACCAAACCAAACCCAACCAAACCTCAACTCAACCAACCAAACCCAACCAAACCAAACCAAACCAAAACCAAACCAAACCCAATCAAACTCAAACCCAACTTCAACCCAACCAAACCAAACCAAAACCAAACTCAATCCCCAACCTAACCAAACCAAACCAAAACCAAACCCAATCAAACCAAACTTCAATCTCAACCAAACCAAACCAAACCAAACCAAACCTAACCAAACCAAACCTAACCTAACCAAACCAAACCAAACCAAACCAAACCTAATCAAACCAAACCAAACCTAACCCAACCTAACCTAACCAAACCAAACCAAACCAAACCAAACCTAACCTAACCAAACCAAACCTAACCAAACCAAACCAAACCCAACCGGGCAAACCAAACCAAACCAAACCAAACCAAAACCAAACCAAACCAAACCCAATCAAAACCAAACCAAACCCCAATCAAACCAAACCAAACCAAACCAAACCAAACCAAACTTCAACTCAACCAAACCAAACCAAACCAAACTCAATTCAAACCAAACCAAACCAAACCAAACCAAACTCAATCAAAATCAAACCAACCAAACCCAACCAAAACCAAACTAAAACCAAAACCAAACCAAACCAAACCTAACCAAACCAAACCAAACCAAACCCAACCAAACCAAACCCAACCTAACCCAACCAAACCAAACCAAACCAAACCAAACCAACCAAACCCAACTCAAACCAAACCAAACCAAACCAAACCAAACCAAACCAAACCAAACCAATCAAACCAAACCCAATCAAACCAAACCAAACCAACCAAACCAAACCCAATCAAACCAAACCCAACCAAACCAAACCCAATCCCAACCAAACCAAACCAAACCAAACCAAAACCAAACCAAACCAAACCAAACCAAACCAAACCAAACCAAACCCAACCAAACCCAAACTCAACTCAACTTCAATCAAACCAAACTCAACTTCAACCAAACTCAACCAAACCAAACCAAATCAAAACCAAACCAAACTTCAATCAAACCAAACCAAACCTAACCAAACCAACCTAACCCAACCAAACCAAACCAAACCAAACCCAACCAAACCAAAACCAAACCAAACCCAACCCAACCAAACCAAACCCAATCCCAACCAAACCAAACCAAACCAAACCCAACCAAACCAAACTCAACCTAACCAAACCAAACCCAACCCAACCAAACCAAACCAAAACCAAACCTCAACCAAACCAAACCAAACCAAACCCAATCAAACCAAACCAAATCCAAATCAAACCAAACCAAACCAAAACTCAACCAAAAACCAAACCAAACCAAACCAAACCAAACTTCAATCAAACCAAAACCAATCAAACCAAACCAAACTCAATTCCCTGGAATCAAACCAAAACCCAACTTCAACTTCAACCAAACCAAACCCAATCCTCTCTCAAACCTAACCAAACCAAACCAAACCTAACTCAACCAAACCAAACCTAACCTAACCAAACCAAACCAAACCCAACTTCAACCAAACCAAACCTAACCAAACCAAACCTAACCTAACCTAACCAAACCAAAACCAAACCCAATCAAACCAAACCCAACTAAACCAAACCAAACCAAACTCAACCAAACCAAATCAAACCAAACCAAACCTAACTCAATCAAACCAAACCAAACCCAATCAAACCAAACTTCAACCAAATCAAACTAAAACCCAATCAAACCAAACCAAACCAAACTCAATCAAAACTAAACCCAATTCAAACTAAACCAAACTAAAATCAAACTCAATCTAACCAACCAAACTAAATTCCAATCTCAAACTAAACTCATCTCATTCAAACCAAACCAAACCTAACCCAACCAAACCAAACCTAACCCAGTCCGTAAAACCAAACCAACCTAACCCAATCCAAACCAAACCTAACCTAACCAAACCAAACCTAATCCCAACCAAATCAAACCAAACCAAACCTAACCTAACCTAACCAAACCAAACCCAACTCAACCAAACCAAACCAAACCTAACCTAACCAAACCAAACCTAACCCAACCAAACCAAACCCAACCCAACCAAATCAAACCAAACCAAACCCAACCTAACCTAACCAAACCAAACCTAACCCAACCAAACCAAAACCAAACCAAACCTAACCTAACCCAACCAAACCAAACCTAACCTAACCAAACCAAAAAACCCAAACCAAACCTAACCTAACCAAACCAAACCTAACCCAACCAAACCCAACCAAACCAACCAACCCAACCAAACCAAACCAAACCTAACCTAACCAAACCAAACCTAACCAAAACCAAACCAAACCAAACCTAACCTAACCTAACCAAACCAAACCAAACCCAATCAAACCCAACCTAACCCAACCTAGTTATAGATACCTTTGACGAAGGTAATTAGATAATG
>NW_024732845.1:137500-172500 GCF_018991925.1 Homarus americanus
GTGGGAACGATAGTGGTAGTGAAGATGATGGTGGTAGTCGACGTTAGTAGTAGTGATGGTGGTAGTTCCATATATTGAATTAAACAACAACACCACTCTTTCTTCCCCTCCCACCCCCCAACGACCCTCCTCTCACCCTCCCCCACTTACTACTCCTTTCTCTCCTCCCTTCCCAGTCTTCACCACACTCATTATCTCCCCTCCTCCCCACTCCTCCCCCTGCTCTCTCCCCACTCTCTGTTCCTCCTCCCTACCCATCCCCCATTCTCTCTCTCTTTTCTTCTCCATTCTCCTTTCCTTCTTCCTTCCCTCTCATAGTTCCTTCCTCCCCCAATTTATCTCTCCCCACCTCTTCCATTTTCTCCTTTCCTTCCTCCCATGATCAGCAGCATACGATAACATGAGGTGAAGGAAGGAAGGAAGGAAGGAAGGAAGGAAGGAAGGAAGGAAGGAAGGAAGGAAGGAGGAAGGAAGGAAGGAAGGGAGGAAGGAACGAAGGAAGGAAGGAAGGAAGGAGGAAGGAAGGAAGGAAGGAAAGAAGGAAGGAAGGAAGGAAGGAAGGAAGGAGGAAGAAAGAAGGGAGGAAGGAAAGAAGGAAGGAAGGAAGGAAGGAAGGAAGGAGGAAGGAAGTAAGGAAGGAAGGAGGAAGGAAGGAAGGAAGGAAGGAAGGAAGGAAGGAAGGAAGGAAGGAAGGAGGAAGGAAGGAAGGAAGGAAGGAAGGAGGGAGGGAGGGAGGAGGGAGGGAGGGAGGGAGGAGGAAGGAAGGAAGGAAGGAAGGAAGGAAGGAAGGAAGGGAGGAAGGAAGAAGGAAGGAAGGAGGAAGGAAGGAAGGAGGGAAGGAAGGAGGGAATGAAGGAAGGAAGGAAGGAAGGGAGAAAGGAAAAGGAAGGAAGGAAGGAAGGAAGGGAGGAAGGAAGGAAGGAAGGAGGAAGGAAGGAAGGAAGGAAGGAAGGAAGGAAGGAAGGAAGGAAGGAAGGAAGGAAGGAAGGAAGGAAGGAAAGAGGACGTGCTAATGTCAGTTAATGTGTCTGTCTGATCGCCCGTGTGTGTGTGTGTGTGTGTGTGTGTGTGTGTGTGTGTGTGTGTGTGTGTGTGTGTGTGTGTGTGTGTGTGTGTGTGTGTGTGTGTGTGTGTGTGCTTGGTTGGTCTTTCATTCTCTCCTCTCATCTCCTCCCTCTCTCTCTCTCTCTCTCCATTGTACGTGTAGACCGAAGTGTCCGTGGCCACTCACTGATAAATGAAGGAAGAGGCAAAATATACAATAAATGGGAATAACGAACGAAAGGCATAAGAGAAATGAAAGTAAATATAGGAGAAAATGATAAAGAATAAATAAGATAAAAGAAATAATAAAAAATAGAATAACGAATAAAGGAGAAGAAAGAAACGGACCAATAAATAAGAGATGAGAGAAAAAAGCAAATGAGAAAGAGGGAAGAAGGGATAACAGGTGATAGATGGAAGAGAGAGAGAGAGAGAGAGAGAGAGAGAGAGAGAGAGAGAGAGAGAGAGAGAGAGAGAGAGAGAGAATTGATAAACAAAAGAGGTACAAGGGAGGAGATAACTAGAGATAACAGTTAGATGAAAAATAGAGAGAGAGAGAGGGAGAGGGAGGGGAGAGGAGGGAGAGGGAGACAAGAAAGATAAGAGAGAGACATTATATCAGTCTCTCTCTTCTCTCTCTCTCCTTTCATTTAATTTCCCTTCCTTCCATCCTTCCTTCCTTCCTTCCACGTCTCTCCTCCCACTCCTCCCACTCCTCATTTCTCTCTTCCTCCCTTCCCTCCATCGTCATCCTTCCCCTCTCTATCACTTTCTCACCCCTTCCTCTATCTCCCACACCCCCACTCCACATTCCTTCCCCTCACTAGGGTAGGAGAAGGGGAGGGGAGAACACTCAAGACACTAAGTGGTTTACCTGCTGTGCTGGTGGGGGGAGGAGGGGGAAGGAGGGAGGGGAGGAGGGAGGGGAAGGAAAAGAAGGTATGTATGTAGGAAGGAGGAGAGAGAGAGAGAGAGAGAGAGAGAGAGAGAGAGAGAGAGAGAGAGAGAGAGAGAGAGAGAGAGAGAGAGAGAGAGAGAGAGA
This sequence comes from Homarus americanus, assembly GCF_018991925.1. Classification (NCBI taxonomy): domain Eukaryota; kingdom Metazoa; phylum Arthropoda; class Malacostraca; order Decapoda; family Nephropidae; genus Homarus; species Homarus americanus. Next base: position 139,587 of record NW_024732845.1, read on the forward strand.
GAGAGAGAGAGAGAGAGACCCCACCCCCAGGAGAGGTTCCAAGATGGCGACTACTTACCATTTAGCACAGCCATCTTACTTCCCCTCTTCCTTCCCTCTCCTCTCTTTCCCTCCCTCCCTCTTCCTTCCCTCTCCCTCCTTCCTTCATTCCCACCTCCCTTCACTCTCTGCCTCTTCCTTCCTTTCAACCCCTTTCTCCCCACTTCACCCTCTCCCCACTCCACCTCTCCCCACTCCACCCCCTCACCCCCTCCTCCACCTCCCACTCCCCACCCATCCCCTCTCCACACTCCACTCCACCTCTCCCCACTCCACCCCCTCTCCCCACTCCCACTCCATCCCTCTCCCCACTCCCTCCCTCTCCCCCACTCCACCCTCTCTCCCCCACTCCACTTCCCACCCAAGGTGTAGTACCCACACCACTCTGTCCATCTGTCTGTATGAGTGTATGTTGTAGTGATGGCTGTTGTAGTGATGGCTGTAGTGATGGCTGTTGTAGTGATGGCTGCTGTAGTGATGGCTGTTGTAGTGATGGCTGTTGTAGTGATGGCTGTTGTAGTGATGGCTGTTGTGGTGATGGCTGTTGTAGTGATGGCTGTTGTAGTAATGGTTGTAGATGGCTGTTGTAGATGGCTGTTGTGGTGATGGCTGTTGTAGTGATGGCTGTTGTAGTGATGGCTGTTGTAGTGATGGCTGTTGTAGTGATGGCTGTTGTAGTGATGGCTGTTGTGGTGATGGCTGTTGTAGTGATGGCTGTTGTAGTGATGGCTGTTGTAGTGATGGCTGTTGTGGTGATGGCTGTTGTAGTGATGGCTGTTGTAGTGATGGCTGTTGTGTGATGGCTGTTGTAGTGATGGCTGTTGTGGTGATGGCTGTTGTAGTGATGGCTGTTGTAGTGATGGCTGTTGTAGTGATGGCTGCTGGTAGATCGTGTGATGGCTGTTGTAGTGATGGCTGTTGTGGTGATGGCTGTTGTAGTGATGGCTGTGGTGGTGATGGCTGTTGTAGTGATGGCTGTTGTGGTGATGATTGCTGTAGTGGATGGCTGTTGTAGTGATGGCTGTTGTAGTGATGGCTGCTGTAGTGATGGCTTGTAGTGATGGCTGTTGTAGTGATGGCTGTTGTGGTGATGGCTGTTGTAGTGATGGCTGTTGTGGTGATGGCTGTTGTAGTGATGGCTGTTGTAGTGATGGCTGTTGTAGTGATGGCTGTTGTAGTGATGTTGTAGATGGCTGCTGTAGTGATGGCTGCTGTAGTGATGGCTGTTGTAGTGATGGCTGTTGTGGTGATGGCTGTAGTGATGGCTGTTGTGGTGATGGCTGTTGTAGTGATGGCTGTTGTAGTGATGGCTGTTGTAGTGATGGCTGTTGTAGTGATGGCTGTTGTAGTGATGGCTGTTGTAGTGATGGCTGTTGTAGTGATGGATGCTGGTGTAGTGATGGCTGTTGTGGTGATGGCTGCTGTAGTGATGTTGCTGTGGTGATGGCTGTTGTAGTGATGGCTGTTGTAGTGATGGCTGTTGTAGTGATGGCTGTTGTGGTATGTGCTGTGGATGCTGTTGTAGTGATGGCTGTTGTGGTGATGGCTGTTGTAGTGATGGCTGTTGTAGTGATGGCTGTTGTAGTGATGGCTGTTGTAGTGATGGCTGCTAGTGATGGCTGTTGTAGTGATGGCTGTTGTAGTGATGGCTGTTGTAGTGATGGCTGCTGTAGTGATGGCTGTTGTGGTGATGGCTGCGTTGTAGTGATGGCTGTTGTGGTGATGGCTGTTGTAGTGGGATGGCTGTTGTGGTGATGGCTGTTGTAGTGATGGCTGTTGTAGTGATGGCTGTTGTGGTGGGGATGGCTGTTGTAGTGATGGCTGCTGTAGTGATGGCTGTTGTGAAAGATGGCTGTTGTGGTGATGGCTGTTGTAGTGATGGCTGTTGTAGTGATGGCTGTTGTAGTGATGGCTGTTGTAGTGATGGCTGTTGTAGTGATGGCTGTTGTAGTGATGGCTGTTGTGGTGATGGCTGTTGTAGTGATGGCTGTTGTAGTGATGGCTGTTGTGGTGATGGCTGTTGTAGTGATGGCTGTTGTAGTGATGGCTGTTGTAGTGATGGCTGTTGTAGTGATGGCTGCTGTGGTGATGGCTGTTGTGGTGATGGCTGTTGTAGTGATGGCTGTTGTGGTGATGGCTGTTGTGTGGTGATGGCTGTTGCAGTGATGGCTGTTGTGGTGATGGCTGCTGTGGTGATGGCTGTTGTAGTGATGGCTGTTGTAGTGATGGCTGTTGTAGTGATGGCTGCTGTGGTGATGGCTGTTGTAGTGATGTTGTTGTGGTGATGGCTGTTGTAGTATGGCTGCTGTAGTGATGGCTGTTGTAGGATGGCTGTTGTGGTGATGGCTGCTGTAGTGATGTTGTTGTGTGGTGATGGCTGTTGTAGTGATGGCTGTTGTGGTGATGGCTGTTGTGGTGATGGCTGTTGTAGTGATGGCTGCAGTGATGGCTGTTGTAGTGATGGCTGTTGTGGTGATGGCTGTTGTAGTGATGGCTGTTGTGGTGATGGCTGTTGTAGTGATGGCTGTTGTAGTGATGGCTGTTGTGGTGATGCTGTTGTAGGGATGGCTGTTGTAGTGATGGCTGTTGTGGTGATGGCTGTTGTAGTGATGGCTGTTGTGGTGATGGCTGTTGTGGTGATGGCTGTTGTAGTGATGGCTGTTGTGGTGATGGCTGTTGTAGTGATGGCTGTTGTGGTGATGGCTGCTGTGGTGATGGCTGTAGTGATGATTGCTGTGGTGATGGCGTAATGCTGAGGTGATGGCTGTTGTGGTGATGGCTGTTGTAGTGATGGCTGTTGTAGTGATGGCTGTTGTAGTGATGGCTGTTGTGGTGATGGCTGTTGTGGTGATGGCTGTTGTAGTGATGGCTGTTGTGGTGATGGCTGTTGTAGTGATGGCTGTTGTAGTGATGGCTGTTGTGGTGATGGCTGTTGTAGTGATGGCTGTTGTACTGATGGCTGTTGTGGTGATGGCTGTTGTATGTTAAATTAGCGTTGGAGTGTAGAGGTATATCAGGGTTGACCTCCAGGGTTGACCTCCAGGGTTGACCTCCAGGGTTGACCTCCAAGGATGACCTCCAGGTGACCTCGAGGCTGAGAATAAATTACAAGGAGGTATCGAGTCCCACTTGGTCATCACGTCAAGATTAGCCCTCCACTCCCCCCCCTCCTGCCATGTAGTGTACACAAAAGGAAAATATATACATGTACACATATTAAAAGCATACACAGTCATATAGTGTACACACATAAAAAAACATTTACACCCATGTACGTATATTGTAAAAGCGTACATTGTGTAGGTGTATGGGGAACAGAAATGAATGAAAGAGGAAATAGAGCCACACACACACACACACACACACACACACACACACACACACACACACACACACACACACACACACACACACACACACAACACACACACACACACACACTTTCCGCCCCATCACATTATTTTTAGCACTTATCGTTCGTCCTATTACAAAGACACTTACAACCCCCATCACAACCTCCATCACAACCTCCATCACAACCTCCATCACAACCTCCATCAACCTCCAACACAAACTCCAACATAACCTCCTCCATCACAACCTCCTCACAAATCCTCCAACACAACCCTCCAACACAACCTCCAACACAACTTCCCTCACAACCCCCAACACAACCTCCAACACAACCTCCAACACTTTTGACAACCAGGTGACGTTTGATGATGCGGTTAGATGAGTCGATGTTAATTACGTCAGAAGGTGGCCGTTAATGACACTGATGTTGTTCCCTGTACCACGACTAATATTATTATTATTATTATTATTATTATTATTATTATTATTATTATTATTATTATTATTGTTATTATTGTTGTTGTTGTTGTTATTATTATTATTATTGTTATTGTTATTATTATTATTGTGATTGTTATTATTATTATTGTTTTTGTTATTATATTATTATTATTATTATTATTGTTATTGTTATTATTATTATTATTATTATTATTATTATTATTATTGTTATTGTTATTATTATTATTATTATTATTATTATTATTATTATTGTTGTTATTATTATTATTATTATTATTAATTATTATTATTGTTGTTATTATTATTATTATATTATTGTTTATTTATTATTGTTATTATTATTATTATTATTATTATTATTATTATTGTTATTATATTATTATTATTATTATTATTATTATTGTTATTGTTATTATTATTATTATTATTATTATTATTATTATTATTATTATTATTATTATTATTATATTATTGTTGTTATTATTATTATTATTATTATTATTATTGTTGTATTTATTATTGTTATTATTATTATTATTATTATTATTATTATTATTATTATTATTATTATTATTATTGTTGTTATTATTAGTATTGTTATTACGATTACTTAACCCCTTGAGTAGGATAATTTAACCCGCGCCATTCACACCCTAAACAACGCTATACTGTACAATACACAACACTGTCTTAACGGGTCTAAGTCCTGCTATGCAATAATTCCGTGTTGCACTCCTGACCTGTCCATATACTATGCAGGAATTCGCTATTCTGCATTGACCTCGACGGCGCACACACACACACACACACACACACACACATACAGCATTAACAACAAGAATAGGATGAACTACGTCGGCATTTATAACGATAGGATGAACAACGGCTGAGGCCACTTTGTCTCTCCTTCTCCTCTCACCTTTCATATCTCGCTCTCCTCTCCTCCTCTCCACTTCTCCTCTCATCCTTCAGTTATCCATCCCAAAACGATTCTCTCTCTCTCTCTCTCTCTCTCAGGTTCAAGGGCCCTCCCACACACAATATAACCTGTTTCTTTCTCTCCTCCCTCCCTCCCACATCCTCCTTCCCTCCCTATACAATCCTCTCCCAACCCTCCTCCCATCTCAAACCCCCCACCCACCGTCGGAAGGGAGAGGGGGTCATGTAGCTCTCCTGGGGGTGGGGGAGAGGAGGGGGAATGGAGAAGGATGAGTATAAAGGGGAAAGAGGGGAGGGGGAAGGGAGGAGGGAGAACAGAAGGATGGGTGAGATTAAAGGGGAAGGGTAGGGGGAAGGGTGGGGTAAAAGAGATGAGGTAGGAGAGAGAGAGAGAGAGAGAGAGAGAGAGAGAGAGAGAGAGAGAGAGAAGAGAGAGAGAGAAAGAGAGAGAGAAACTAACTACAATCCTCAACTCCTGGCTAACAAACCTCCCTCCCTCCCTCCCCCCCTCCTCTTCTTCCTCTCCCTCCCTCCTCTTCCTCCTCCTCCCTCCCTCTTCCTCTCCATCCCTCACATCCGTTTTCATTCCACCTCAATTTTCGTCAATCATTCCATCGTAGCTCCGTGAAAATCGACCAGCTGGGCCTCTGACACACTCAACCCTCTCCTCCACCTCCTGGGAAGGCCCTCTCAATCTTTCAACCAGCTGGGAGTTGAGTGGGATTGACTTAAGAGGGCCAAAGACTGCGGTAGGAGGAAGAGGAGAGGGGAGGGGGAGGAGGAGGAGGAGGGAGGGAAAAGGAGGGAAGGAAGAAGGAGGTAGAGAAGAAAAAGGAAGAGATAATACTAATCTAATCTCGATGTCCTCCCTCCCTCTTCTGCTCCCCCCTGATGTCCCTCCCCTCCCCTTTCTCCTCCCCTGATGTCCCCCTCCTCTTCTCCTCCCCCTGATGTCCTTCCCCTCCCTCCTCCTCCCTGATGTCCCCTCCCCCCTCCCCTGACGTCCTCCCCCCTCCTCCTCCCCCCTGACGTCCTCCCCCTCTCCTCCCCTGATGTCCTTCCCTCCCTCTCCCTCCCCTGATGTCCTTCCCTCCCTCTTCTCCTCCCCCTCCCTTCTCCTCCCCTGATGTCCTCCCTCCCTCTCCCTCCCCTGATGTCCTCCCCCTCCCTCTTCTCCTCCCCCTGATGTCCCTCCCCCTCTTCTCCTCCCCACCTCACCTATCCTAATCAGCGGAGGAGAAGGAGGAAGAGGAGCAATAAGAAGAGGAGGAGGAAAGAAACAAAGAAGTGGGGGAGGAGGGGAAAGGAGGGAAGGAGGGGAGGAGGTCAGGATTCCCCCCCTCCCACACGCCAGGTGAGAGGGAGGGTGACAGGTACAGGTAACAGTATCACCTGAGACAGCATCATTAAACGCTAATTACCTGCGTCTACCTGATAAACAAGTTAACAGCCTCATAACAACCGGGAGGGGAGGGAGGGTCGATAAGGGCATTTAACCAGTAATTCAATGTGATCATCGCCTCTATACTACTGCAGGGTGTGGCATAGCGTTCTTTTGTGCGGAGTGTGAAGACATAAGGATTCTATGGGTAATTTTGGCCAACAAATTCAATGTGATTATCGCCTCTATTGTTCAAAGTGTAGCAGTATCTTGCCCCCTGTGTGAATACATAGTCTCTGTAAGGGTTATTTCAACACTAATTTAACCAGATTCTCGTAATCTGTTATGGTGAGGCGTAGCCCTGTTTTGTCCCCAAAAGGTGAATGTTTGGACCATGAGGGTGTGGCTTACACCTTTCTTCTATAGGATCATTGACCGTAGTGAATTGTAGTGGCCTGGCACTGTCATGTCTCCTGGATAACCCACAGACGTGTGTGTGTGTGTGTGTGTGTGTGTGTGTGTGTGTGTGACTATTCATCTACGGGCCTTGTGACTCTCTCTCTCTCTCTCTCTCTCTCCTCTCTCTCTCTCTCTCTCTCTCTCTCCCTTTCTCTCTCGCGGTTAATTTAATCGAGATATAAACTGGTCCAACACTGAGTCTGGGAATCAGATGATCTTTGCCACCCGCCAGCTGAACCTGTGACCGGTTATTGTTGTTTAATGACGCGATATGTCTAGTTGGGCCAGATATAGTATCCTCCACCTGGCGATACACTTGCCAACTGATGCTACACCTCCTTGTATACCTCCTTCACACCGCCTCGTACACACCCTCGCTACACCGCCTCCATACACAGATCCGCCCCACCGTGTCGTCTTCTAGAGCTACGTGTAAACAAACCCAAAAATGATGCCAACCAATGAGTGCCCGCTAGTGACGTCATTGATGAGGTGGGTAAAGCCATTTAACCAATGAGGAAACATGCGTAAGGCGTCAGTGATGAGGTGTCGAGGATGTTCAACCAATCACCGGCCTATTCTGACGTCACTAATCAGTTGCCATGTGTCACCGACTGTATTTAATGGGATTTTTATGATGATTTAGACGGATATGATGGCGACATGTGGCTCATATCTCGCCGGGGAGCCAGAGTGTCAACACCACCATAAAGTAGAATAAATACAAGACGTTATGTTCAAGTCGTCAGAGGAGTTTGATCTTTGTAAGTGGAATTATCTAAAAAAAACATAGGATAGCTTTTATTAAACTCTGACGTCGAGTTTATAAATGACGTCATAAGTTTATCGCTGCGTGACATTCCTCTCTCTCTCTCTCTCTCTCTCTCTCTCTCTCTCTCTCTCGTGATGACTAAACCCATGGAAGACCACCTAACCCATGATGACCTAACCTAACCCATGGATGACCTAACCTAAACCATGGATGACCTAACAACTAACCCAATGACCCCTGCTCCTAAAAATTGATGACCTAACCTAAACCGATGACCTAACTAAACTGCGATGACCTAACCTAACCCATATTACCTAATAACTAACCCATGGATGACTAACCTACCCATGATAACCTAACCTAATAACCTAACCTATAACCTAACCCTAACCTATAACACTGGATGAACTTTCTCGTGACCTTACCGTAGGCGTGTGACCTTTGGTGATCTAAGCATTTGACCTTTGTTGACCCATTACCTGGAAAGAGAGAAAATGGGATATTACAAAACTAGACAAGTATTGTACCTGTTAGTGTCATAATGTGAGAACAAGAAAATCATCAAATAATATGAATAAGGTACAAGGAAAGACAAGGAGGAGGATGAGGAGGAGGAGGTCCATCATCCTCAGTAACTCAGCCAGAGCTGCCGCCGCCTTCCTTAACAATACCTTCACTGTACCACCTGCACTGTACTGTACCACACCTGCACACTGTGCTGTACCACACTGTGCACTGTACCCTGCACCACACCTGTTACTGTACCACCTGCACACTTCTCAACACTGTGTTGCACCACACCTGTGTGCTGTACCACACCTGCCACTGTACTGTACCACACCTGTTCTGTACCTCTGATACTGTACCACACCTGTGTGCCTGTACCACACCTGTGTACTGTACCACACCTGTGTACTGTACCACACCTGTGTACTGTGCCACTGTGTACTGTACCACACCTGTGTGTACCACACCTGTGTGCTATTACCACACCTGTGTGCTACTGTACCACACCTGTGTGCTGTACACAACACCCCCCCCCCTGTGTACTGTACCACACCTGTGTGCTAACCTACTGTACCACACCTGTTTTAACGCCACACTGCACATTCAGAGATAAAGGCGGGTAGATTGAGACGTAGAATATGATAGATAGATGAAAGATAGATAGATAGATAGATAGATAGATAGATAGATAGATGAATACATACATACATACATACATACATACATACATAGCATACATACATTGAGAGGTAGATGTGCGGATAGATAGACAGATAGATAATGAGGTGTGTGTGTGTGTGCGTATCTTGTGATGTGTGTGTATATTGATGATGTGTGTTAATTGGTGTGTGTGTGTTTTGTTGGTGTGTTGTTGTGTTGTGTGTTGTTGTGTGTGTGTGTGGTGTTTTTGTGTTTAGAGTGCGTTTTCAAGGTATATTAACACTCATTCATCTCTTTCCTTCCTCCTCTCCCCCCCCACTTCTTAACATACCCTACCCCATCTCCCCTCCCCTCTCCAACACCTCTCTTCTTCCCTCACCGCCCCCTCCTCATCTCCCACTCCCCCCTCACCCCCCCTCTCCCCTCACCCCCTCTCTTCCCTACCCCCCTCCTCCCCGTCTCCCCCCTCACCCCCGTCTCTCCCCCCTCTCTCCCCCTCACCCCTCCCTCACCTCTCTCCCCTCCCCCCCTCCCCTCACCCCCTCTCCCCCTCCACCCTCTCTCCCCTCACCCCCCCTCTCTCCCTCTCTCCCCTCACCCCCCTCTCCCCACCCCCCTCTTCCCCCCTCACCCCTCTCCCCTCACCCCTCTCTCTCCCCCTCACCCCCCCTCTCCCCCTCCTCCCCTCTCCCCCTCTCTCCCCCTCACCCCCCCTCCTACAAATTCCGCAATTATTGCAGAAATAATTGAATCCAATCCAGTCTCCCCTTGAAGCTCTGAGGAAAAATAGTACGAGGCGGGAATAAATGGGTTTTTTCCCTCCCTCAGTCAAGGAGATCCCTTAGTGCTCGCTCCCTTTCCCCCCTTGACTAATTGCATCCATGACGGCATTATATAAAGGTGATTTGTCTTGGTACTGATCCCTTATTATTGCTGCTATCATCTGGGAACTGACCGGCATTGCTATCGTGACGTCATTAAATAAAGGAGGACGTCTCTTAGTATTGATCTCTGATTGGCTAACTGTTACCGCGACACCATTAAATAAAAGAAGATTTCTTATAGTATTGACCTTATTATTGATACTGCGTGACGTCTTTAAGTGTCTCTTAATTTTCTCATAGGCCAGCCACTTGGAACGAACTCGGGTATATAAGAGGCAAAGCGGTGCGTTAACGTTTAATGTTATACTATATCTTATTCTAAACTTAACTATAACGTTAACTTTAAACGATTTTAATATAATAAAAAATAAAATAAACCAATAACAAAGACACCACACCACGTCGAACAAGAACATTAACCTTAAATAACAAGAACATTTATAAGCTAATGTAAACATGTCCCCCCCGGGCTAAATTAACAACAACAAAAACAACAACAATAGTAATAATAAAATAATAATAATAATAATAATAATAATAATAATAATAATAATCTATCCAGTTTATATCAACGCATCTTATTGATTAATATCACATCTCATGATTCTCATTGATTCGAAACCCCAACATCCCGTTTATATTCGACAAACCAACAGTACTCACTAACACAAACAAGCACAGAACCACTAACAACCACAACAACCACTAACAACCACAACAACCACAACCCACAACTCCAACAACCACACCACCTTTAACAACCTACTTTAACAACCTCCAACAACACCACAACAACCTCCAACAACCACCACTAACAACCTACAACAACCCCACCAACACTCAAACAACCACCACTAACAACCTCCAACAACCACCACTAACAACCTCCAACAACCACCACTAACAACCCCAACAACCACCACTAACAACCTCCAACAACCACCACTAACAACCTCCAACAACCACCACTAACAACCTCCAACAACCACCACTAACACCTCCAACAACCACCACTAACAACCTCCAACAACCACCACTAACAACCTCCAACAACCACCACTAACACCTCCAACAAACTTCACTTCAACAACCTCCAACAACCATCACTAACACCTCCAACAACCACCACTAACAACCTCCAAACAACCACCACTAAAACCTCCAACAACCATCACTTAAACACCTGCAAAAACCACCACTAACAACCTCCAACAACCACCACTAACAACTCCAACAACCACACACTAACACCTGCAACAACCACCACTAACAACCTCAAACACCACTAACAACCTCCAACAACCACCACTAACAACCTCCAACAACCATCACTAACAACCTCCAACAACCATCACTAACAACCTCCAACAACCACCACTAACAACTCCAACAACCACCACTCAACCACAAACAACAGCCAGCCACTACCCGCCATCACAACACCATTAAGTAAATTGTTTAAAATGGCTTTTCAAATGCTGGTGGGCTGGACCTGAACCCGAACAAGAACCTGAACCCGAACCCGAACTAAAACCCGAAGCTGAACCTGAACCCGAACCACCCGAAGCCGAACCCGAACCAAACCCGAACCCGAACCAAAACCCGAACAAGAACCCGAACCTGAACCAAAACCCGAACCCGAACTCCGAACCAAAACCTGAACCAAAACTCCGAACCTGAACCCGAACCTGAACCTGAACCTGAACCTGAACCCGAACCTGAACCTGAACCCAGAGCCATCTTCACGGCCTTTCGTCCTATTATTTCAATATAAGATCCGATCCTTTAAACTAACATGACTCTTCAAATGCCTCCCCATTCTCTCTCCCACCCATATTGTTAATCACATCACCCCTCTTATCACCCTTCCGCCCCTCTCATTTTCATACCTTTCATCCCTCTCACACCACTCCCCACCCTTCCTCTCCCCCTTCCTCCCTTCTTCACACTTCCTTCCTCTCCCCACCCCCTCTCACCCACTCACCTCCCTCCCTCCACCTCTCTCCTCCCTCCATCACTCTCACCTCTCACCTCCCTCCATCACTCCTCACCCCCTCCATCACCTCACCTCCCTCCCTCCATCACTCTCCTCTCTCCATCACTCTCACCCCTCCCTCCATCACTTCACCTCTCCCTTCCCTCTCCATCACTCCCTCCTCCCTCCTTCTCTCTCCCTCCATCACTCCACCTCTCCTCCTCCCCACTCTCACCTCTCCCTCCCTCCATCACTCTCTCCCTCCCTCCATCACTCTCCCTCCCCCTCCTCTCTCCCTCCTCCATCACTCTCACCTCTCCCTCCCTCCATCACTCTCCCTCCCCCTCCTTCTCTCTCTCTCTCCCTCCTCCCTCCATCACCTCACTCCCTCCCTCCCTCCCTCTCCCTCCCTCCATCACCTCACCTCTCCCTCCCTCCATCCTCTCATCTCCCTCCCTCCATCACTTCCCACCCTCCCTCTCCCTCCCCCCTCTCCCTCTCACCTCTCCTCCCTCCATCACTTCCCCATTCCTCCATCACTCTCCCTCCCTCCCTCCCCTCCCTCCACCACTCTCACCTCTCCCCCTCCCCTCCCTCCACCACTCTCACCTCTCCCTCCCTCCATCACTCTCCCTCCCTCCCCCCTCCATCACTCTCTCCCTCCCTCCATCACTCTCACCTCCTCCCTCCCTCTCCCTCCTCTCTCCCTCCCTCCATCACTCTCTCTCCCTCTCCCTCACCCCCTCCCCCTCCATCACTTCACCTCCCTTCTCTCCATCACTCCCACCTCCCTCCCTCCCTCCATCACTCTCCCCTCCCTCCATCACTCTCTCTCCCCCTCCCAACGCCACTCCCCACTCAATAGGCCGTCATCCATCTTAGTCTCACCTTGACAATCAAATCCTGACATCTGAAACCACTCACCATGAGAAAAATGCTCTGATACTCTACTGCAGACTAATGCTCTGTGTGTCTCAACACACACACACACACACACGCCCAGCCCAGTGTATGTATGCATGTATGTACGTACAACAACTGACATCATTTTTCCTACTCTGACCCCTGGTTCACGTCCCACTTCAACCCTGCACCAGCCGCCATTAACCGTACTGTTCGAGCACCATCCACATTAACTGCACCGTTCGTGCATCATCCGCCATTAACTGTACCGTTCGTGCACCATCCGCCATTAACTGTAACCGTTCGCGCACCATCCGCCATTAACTGTACCGTTCTGCACCACCCGCCATTAACCTGCATTGCCCGTGCACCAGCCGCCATAACCGTACCGTTCGTGCACCAGCCGCCATTAACCGTACCGTTCAGCACCATCCGATAACTGTAATCGTTCGTGCACCATCCGCCATTAACCGTACCGTTCGTGTACCAGCCGCCAACTGCACTGTCCGTGCACCAGCCGCCATTAACTGTACCGTTCGTGCACCAGCCGCCATTAACCGTACCGTTCGCACCAGCCGCCATTAACCGTACCGTTCGTGCACCAGCCGCCATTAACTGTACCGTTCGTGCAATGCCGCCATTAACTGTACCGTTCGTACGTGCCGCCATTAACTGTACCGTTCGTGCACCAGCCGCCATTAACTGTACCGTTCGTGCACCATCCGCCATTAACTGTACCGTTCGTGCACCAGCCGCCATTAACCGTACCGTTCGTGCACCAGCCGCCATTAACTGTACCGCGTGCACCATCCGCCAACTGTACCGTTCAGTACCAGCCGCCATTAACTGCATTCTCGTTCGTGCACCAGCCGCCATTAACTGTACCGTTCGTGCACCATCCGCCATTAACTCGTACCTCGTTCAGTACCAGCCGCCATTAACTGTACCGTTCGTGCACCAGCCGCCATACTTGTACCGTTCGTTACCAGCCGCCTTAACTGTACCGTTCGTTACCAGCCGCCATACTGTACCGTTCGTGTACCAGCCGCCATACTGTACTGTTCGTGCACCAGCCGCCATTAACTGTACCGTTCGTGCACCATCCGCCATTAACTGTACCGTTCGTGTACCAGCCGCCATTAACTGTACCGTTCGTGCACCAGCCGCCATTAACTTACCGTTCGTGCACCATCCGCCATTAACTGTACCGTTCGTGTACCAGCCGCCGTGCTTTACCGTTCGTGCACACCGCCATACTGTACCGTTCGTGCACCATCCGCCATTAACTGTACCGTTCGTGCACCAGCCGCCATACTGTACCGTTCGTGCCCAACCGCCATTAACTGTACCGTTCGTGTACCAGCCGCCATTAACTGTACCGTTCGTGTACCAGCCGCCATTAACATACCGTTCGTGCACCAGCCGCCATTACCATAACCGTTCGTGCACCATCCACCGTCTCATGCATTCGTGCACCATTAACTAGACCAACATCCGGATTCATGTTTGCGTTCGTAAGTGGCTGTCGTATACTGATCCTGAATTCGGGTTCATGTTTCCACTCGTACAGAAGCAGCCTTCAGCCGAACTTGGAATCGGGTTATAATACCCTTTAGTCACTCACAGAAAAGACATACATACATCGTCTTTATTCCTGGAAGGCTATACACACACACACACACACACACACACACACACACACACACACACACACACACACACACACACACACACAGTCTACCTGGCAGAGAGTCACCTGTGTTTATTTTTTGTACTCTCTCTCTCTCTCTCTCTCTCTCTCTCTCTCTCTCTCTCTCTGTCCACATATCTTCTCTCTATCTTTTTCTTTCTCGTTGTGTCTGTCTATCTGTCTGCTTGTTCCAATATTTTTATCTCTCTCCCTTTTCTCTCTCTCTCTCTCTCTTCCCCCCTTGTCATTCATCTGTTTCTGGCACTTCCTTCCCTCTCTCTCTCTCTTTTCTCTCCCTCTTCCACATCATCATCACGTCCCTCCCCTGGTAGTTTTTAAGCTCCCTCTCCCTCTTTCTTTCCTTCCTTCTCCCTCCCTATTCCCTGCTGCGAATACTAATTGCCAAACTACCTCTTCCCCTTTCGCCTCTATTTCTGTTACACATTTCTATTTACTCTTTATTCTGTCATTATTACTTTCTTTTCTTTGTTTCTTCTTTGTTTTCTTTTCGTTTTTCTCGTATTTTCTACTTTTTCTTTAATTTCGTGTTTTCATTTTCTACCTGTTCATTTTTATTTCATTTCTTCTTCTTCTCTAATATTTATCTTCCTTTCTCCTCTTATTCTTCCTCTTCTCCAAATTCTTCTTCACCTTCCTCTTGTTCCTTCGTCACCATTATCATTCTCCCCTCTTATTCTCCCCTTCTATTCTTTATACTCTCCCCTCTACCTATTACCCCTTACTATAACCCCTAACTCCCCTTGACCTTCCCATCACCCTACATCCCTTCCATTCCCCCACCCCCTCCCCACCCCCTCTCCCCCACCCCTCCCCACCCCCCTCCCCTAACATTTCCTCACTCCCTCTTCACTCCACCTCCCTCCCTTACTCTCTTGTGGGAGGAGGTTAATGAAAATGGAAGGAAAAGAGATGGAGGTAAAATGAAAAATATATGAGAGAAGTGAATAAAGAATAAGAGGAAGAACGACGTTAATTTGAATAAACAAAAGAAAAACAGACAAATTGAATAAACAAGCACAAAAAAAAAAATAACAAACAACGAAAGTAAGAAAAAACAAGAAAAAACAAAAATAAAACAAAAAACAATAATACAAAAACAATTAAAGAAAAAACAAACAAAAAGAAAAAAAACGAAGCACAAAAACAACAATAACAAACAACTAAAGTAAAACAAACAATAAAAACAAAAAAAAACAAAAAAAAACACGACCATAAGACCAAAATATCTCCTCCCTCTCTTAGACCCTATGACACACCTTATGACATGACAATATGACACACCTTATGACATGACACCTCCAGGGGACCCACACACACACACACATGACCGAGGTATCATCAACGTGACCCCTGACCTGGCAATTAAGTCGTCAAACAATCACAAATGACCCAATTACCACCACCACCCTACCCCATAATTACACCTCAATTAATTATTTTTTTATGTCAAATTGGTGATTAAGGTTTGGTCGTTGAGGTGTTGATGGTTGTGTAGTTAACTGATAATTAAGATGTGTGTGTGTGTGTGTGTGTGTGTGTGTGTGTGTGTGTGTGATCGTTTTGGTGGTTCAGGTTAGGTTAGGTTAAGGAGGGAAGGGGGAAGGGGAAGGAAGAAAGAATGAGGAAAATAAGAAAGGGGAAAGAAAGAAGATAGGAAGGAGGAAAAGAAGAAGGAAGGTGCAGGAAGGAAGAGGGAAGGGGAGGGAAAAGGAGTAAGAAGGAGGGAAGGAGGAAGGGAGAGGAAGAAGGAGATAGAGTAAACAGGAAGAAAGGGGGAAGAAAGTAAAAATGAAGGAGGGAGAAAGGATGGATAAAGTAGGAAGGGAGGGAAGGAATAAGATTAAATGTGAGGGAGGAAGAAGAAAAGAAGGAATATAAAGGAGAGAAGAATGAGGAATGAAGGAAGGAAGGAAGGAAGGAAGGAAAGAAGGAAGGAAGGAAGGAAGGAAGGAAGGAGAGGAAGGAAGGAAGGAAGAAAGGATGGAAGGAAGGATGGAAGGAAGGAAGGATGGAAGGAAGGAAGAGGAAGGGAAGGAAGGAAGGAAGGAAGGAAGGAAGAAGGAAGGAAGAGGACGGAAGGAAGGAAAGGAAGGAGCCACACTATAACATTACAAGCTCCTCTTATATGTCTAATTCTATTTCAAAATTTACATAAACATTTTTATCTTCGCGTTCTGGATGATAATACTCCCCTCCCCACCCCCTTTTTTGTGTGTGGGGGGAGGAGAAGTGAGGCGGTGTTGGGGGAGGGGTGGTAATACTTGAAATATATTTAACTCTCTCTCTCTCTCTCTCTCTCTCTCTCTCTCTCTCTCTCTCTCTCTCTCTCTTAGTGTACCGAGTGAGAGGGAGTGAGTGTGAGAGGGAGAGGTGTGTGTGAGAGAGAGTGAGAGAGAGGAAGTGAGAAAAGTGTGAGCGAAAGGGAACACACACACACACACACACACACACACACACACACACACACACTCAACCATTCCCTCATTTCTCACCTGGAGAAGACCAACTCACCTGTACATTAATTAACACCTCCACCTATCACAGCAGTTACCTGAAAATATTAGTAATTAGTAATGATTCATACCTGTATTCATATTACAAATGTGAAATAACTCTACATTTTACCATTTCCTAGGAATTTGCATATAATAAACATTACTTAAGGATAATATAAACTATTTTCTTCATAATTATATACATTTTCCTCAGAACTAACCGAATACTTGATCATATATAAACACTAAAAAATATATATAGCCAATAATATAAATTCCGTAGGTCTAAACTAACGAGCTGTGTCTTAACTGCCCTATATACATTCGATGATTATAACAATTTACAGGATATTTTGTTCAAATATATACATTTTGTTGAGATGATTTACATATATACATCGATTTATCACCATCAATCACCATCAATCACTGACCAATAACCAATCACCATCAATCACTGACCAATAACCAATCACCACTCTATTCCATACCCCAACCAATCAGAGTCAAGAGGGCATCAACCAATTAATACCCGACAAGATGGTATACTCTTAGAATAAAAGGTTGTCATTACTGGCTCTCGATCTCTTGTGATTAGCCTTCTTCTTCTTCTTCTCCTCCTTTCCCTCCTGCCTCATCCTCCTCCTTCAATCCCTTATCTTCCTACTCCTCATCCTCCTCTTCCCCTTCACCTTCTCCTCCTTCCTTCTTCTTCCTTCCCCCCTTCCTCTTCCTCCTCCTCCTCCTTCCCCCTTCCCTCTCTCCTCTCCAGCAGATAACACAATCAGGAAGAGTTGTTCTTATCAGTGAGGTGGTGGTTGGCGCGGTGAGGGCGTGGGGAGGGCGTAGGAGGAAGTGGGGAGGCGGGGAAGTCACAGGTGTTGGCGAAATTGACATACAGACATTCACCTGTTACCACACTCACCTCATTCTCCTCTCCCCCCACTAAGAGACAACCCCCCCATCACCTTTCTCTACCTCACTAATTAGAGAACGAGAGAGAACATTGACGGTATTAATGGGGGCCCCAGGGTGAACAGACAGAAAGACAGACACACAGACAGACAGACAGACAGACTCTAGATGTTCTATATCCCACTGAAAAAAAACACCACCACATAAATAATCACAGAAGAAGCGCTCCAGGGTTCCTAGTTCCACTGAATTTTACGAATATAAACATCGAAACCAAATAACCAATCACGAGTGAGTTAGGTTCCCGGAACGACTGAGAATTCAACACATAAGTGAAGGGGATAACTGTTACCACTGAGAATATACAGCCCATGGGGTCTTAGTCCAACTGAGAAATTAACATAAACATTATCAAAATATTTTAATTCCAGTAAAAGAAACAAAATGATAAAAGGTAACAAATATATAGTAAATAAATAATAGTTTTAACTTATGGACAAATTAAATATGGAAAAATAAAATCTTGTTTACTGTTTAATAATAATAATAATAATAATAATAATAATAATAATAATAATAATAATAATAATAATAACAACAATAAATAAATAAAAAAACTGATAAGACGAGAGAGAAATAAAGAGAAAAATAAAGAGAAAGAAAATAGAGAGAGAGAGAGAGAGAGAAATACAAAGCCCTCTCTCTCTCTCTCTCTCTCTGTCTCTCTCTCTCTCTTTTCTTTCTCTCTCTCTCTCTTTTCTTTCTTTCTCTCTCTCTCTCTCACCAATGGCCGGGGTCCCACACAGGCGACAACATCCTCAACATTTTCCAAAATTAATTTCCTGACCCGAGTCTTAAACTGGCCATTACCAGACAAACTGGGGTCGACTGCCTGAGGGGGAGGGGAGAAGGTGAGGAAGGTAAGGGGAACGTGAGGGGTAAGGGTGAGGGGAAGGGTGAGGGAGGAGTTGGTAGGTATGTTTCTTCCTAAAATCGTAAAGCTACTCAGATTTTTTTTCAGGATACTCAGATTTATCCTAAAAACCATGAGAAAAGAATCAGATTTTAGAATATCACAAAACAAAAAAAGAATCAGATTTTAGAATATTCTGAATTACTCCCCAAAATCAGTAAAAATAAACGGATTTTAGAATATTCTGATTTAATCTTCCTTATTTTAAGAGATTCCAAAATTCATCAGTAACAATGGCGACAAAATATAACAATATATTAATGTTGTTTTTTTTCCGCTAAAGGTGACAACGGAGACGTGTTAATTTAAGAGCTCCTGATTGGTTCTCAGAGCATGACGTCACTCGGTGTTTGTAAATAATGTCAATGTTACGTCGACTTACTTTACTAGGTTAGGTTAGGTTAGGTTAGGTTAGGTTAGGGATAATTTATGGTAACTTAAGTTAAGTGTGAGTTACGTTAGGTTAACTTCACCAGGACATAAATTTACACATTAACTTCACCAGGTACACATTAACTTCACCAGGTATACATTAACTTCACCAGGTATACATTAACTTCACCAGGTATACATTAATCTCACCAGGTACACATTAACTTCACCAGGTATACATTAACTTCACCAGGTACACATTGCTTCACCAGATAATCATTAACTTCACCAGGTACACATTAACTACCAGACACATTAACTTCACCAGGTATACATTAACTACCAGGTACACTTACCAGGTATACATTAACACAGGTATTGCTTCACCAGGTATACATTAACTTCACCAGGTATACATGCTTCACCAGGTATACATCGGTATCATTAACTTCCGGTATACTCTCCAGGTATACTACTTCACAGGTACAACTTCCAACAGGCTGCACATCACCCAACACGATACTTCATTACCTGAGGAACCGTACAGATAAATTAAGATTAGTTACCACTCTTAATTAACTGTGTGTGTGTGTGTGTGTGTGTGTGTGTGTGTGTGTGTGTGTGTGTGTGTGGAGAGAGAGAAATCAGATACACACACTCCTTGTATCACTAAACGACCATCACCCACACCTGTACACTCCCTCCACCACACCTGACCCCACACCACACCTGCCTCCCCCACACCACCTGTACACTCCCCCACACCACACCTGTACCTCCCCCACACCCACCTGTACACTCCCCACACCACACCTGTACACTCCCCACGCCACACCTCACTCCCCCACACCACACCTGTACCCCCCCACACCACACCTGTACCCCACCACCCTGTACGCCCCCACACCACACACCCCCACACACACCCACACCTCCCCCCCACACCCACCTCCCCCCACCACACCTGCACTCCCCACACCACACCTGCACCCCCCCACACAGTACACTCCCCACACCCCACCTCCCACACCCCCACACCACACCTGTACCTCCCCACCACCTGTACCCCCACACCACCTGTACCTCCCCACACCTGTGTATCAGAATTATCTCACCTGTAATTTCGACCCAAATATTCATCTACCTGAACACACACCTTTATGACCAAACCCTCGTCTCTATAGCGTTCACCTGGATATAATGACCACACAATCCCCACCATCCCCACACAATCCCCATCCCCCACACCATCACCCACACAACCCCATCCCCCCCACAATCCCCCACATCCCCCACACAATCCCACCATCACCCCACCATCCCCACACAACCCCACCATCCCACACAATCCCACCATCACCCACACAATCCCACAATCCCACAATCCCCATCCCACAATCCCCACAATCCCCATCCCCATCACCCACACAATCCCCACCATCCCCCACAATCCCATCCCCCACCATCACCCACAATCCCTAATCCCCACCCCCCATCCCTCAGTCACACAATCCCAACACGGGCCGAAAGCGAGTTAGCACACCTACCACATTATGGCACAGAGGTGGTGAGTGGGAGGGAGGTGAGTGGGAGAGTGGGAGGAGGTGAGGAGGAGGAGTGAGGAGTGGGGTGGTGAGGTAGGAGGGGTGAGTGGAAGAGTGATGGCGAGTGGGAGGTGGTGAGTGGGGAGGAGGTGAGTGGGAGAGAGTGGAGGAGGTGAGTGGGAGGAGGTGAGTGGGAGGTGGTGAGGTGGGAGGAGGTGAGTGGGAGGTGGTGAGGTGGGGCAGGGGAAGAAGGACTATGAGAGGGATGGAATAGGAGGTAGGAGAGAGAGAGAGAGAGAGAGAGAGAGAGAGAGAGAGAGAGAGAGAGAGGAAGAGAGAGGTGATAAATGAGTCACTTACTGGGCCACTCACTTGATGGGCCACACACCCTGATGGACCATGCACCTGATTGGCCACTCACCTGATGGACCATGCACCTGATTGGCCTCACCTGATTGGTTAATTCACCTAAACATCGACACTCACCTAAAATAGAAAAAACAACATTAATATATAACTTATGGTTTATAATAACACACACACACACACACACACACACACACACACACACACACACACACACCACCCACCCACCCACAACACCCACATCCGCCCACAACCAAGGTAACATCAGTGGCTAGGTAATATATGCAAATAGAAACAGTTTGGCAGGTAATTAATGGAATCTAAGCCGGAATACTGCAAAGGAATGAGGCTGTTTTAATGTATGGCCACACCACCTACCTGTCCAACGAGGGCTTAACGAACGAGGGCTTAACAGGGGGGTTAACAGGGGGGAGATGAACAAGAGAAGGAGTTGAACGAGAGGGAGGTTGAGAGGGGAGCTGAACGATAAGGGGGAGAGGTTTAACGAAGGGGAGAAGTTGAATGGTAGGGCGGGGGGAATTGAACGAGAGGGGGAGGTGCTGAACGAAGGAGATGGTTAACGAGAGAGGGAGGAGTTGAACGAAGGGGGAGGGGAGAAATTGAACGAGGGGCAGGTGTTACAATGGCCACAGCATCTACCTGTTCAACGAGAGCTTAACGAAAGACAAGGTTAATGGGGGGGGGGAGTTGAACGAGGGAAAGGAGAGTTTAACGAGAAGCAGATTTGTAACGATAAAGGTAATGTAGTTTTAGTATATGTTCAACGAGTGCTTAACGAAGGAGGAATAACGATAGTGGAAGGTTGAACGAGAGATATAGTAACGAAAAAGGAGATGCTGTGTCACTATATGTTTCAATTAAAAGAAAGTCTCTCCTTGTTCAACGAAGGCTTAACGAAGACGAATGAAGGGAGGAATTAAACAAAACAAAATAAAAAACTTTACGTAACAATAAATTCATTAAACTCACCACATTAAAACAAGAAAAAATTACAAAAAATATAATTATACACACAAACTCACTCACTCTCCCCCCATTTAACCTTAAAATTACTTAAAAACAAAAATATTCTCCACAAAAAAACAAATTAAAAATAAAAATAATGAAGAGAATGAGACAACAGCGCGAGGCGACGGATCCATCCCAACTGAATGTGGAGAAAATTTACCCGCGCTTTTATTCTAACTCCTGGACAATGTTGCCGTAATGCACTTGTTCGGCCATTACTTGGAGGTATAAAGTGGTAATATCCCAGAGATTTGGCACCGCCGCATCGCTTAATGGCAACCCGGAGATTGTTGGTGCTCCGGGTGCTATTCGATACTATGGGGTTCGAATCCCAGAGATAACGGTCGGTGCCGGAGCTTCTGATTGGGTTCGAGTCTTCAGGTTAATGGGAATAATGGACTGGATAATGGGTGGTTTCGTTGGTTCAGAGTTGTGTTTGATAAGGGTTCGAAATCCCCAGGCTGTGTTTGACTCTGATGAAACCTTTAGATACAATAACGTTCTATAAGATTTCGATTCCAAAGCAAATGGTTCGGACTGAGTCTGTTCGAATCTCCAGATACAAATAGACTCGAGGCTTCATAGTGTGTTCCATATACGATTGAATCATAAAGTCTCATAAACTTTCTGTACAATAAATTATCGAATCCTTGTTCATGGGTTGAGTGAACAGCTTCGAGGTGAGTTCAATACAGGTTCGACTCAGGAGATTCGAATATGTGAACTTGAACAGAATGAAAAACCAAAAAAAAATCGATATGAGTTCGAATCTTAATGAACAAATAATGGCGACTGAGCAACTTTAAGGCATTACATTTAAAGCTTCGAAGCGCGTTGATAGTGAGGTCCGAATCCTAACCTAATAATGCTATTGACTGGGCAGCTTCGAGACGATGGAAATGAACCTTCAACTTTGTGCAAAAGGGTTCGAATCTTATTGTTGTTGTTGATGTTGTACACAGAGCAGTAATGTTGGAAGAGAGACCACCCCAAAACACAAATGGTGGTGAAGAGGAAAATAAAAATAGTTAGGTGAAGTTTTAAAATGTAGTAGGAATATTTTGGTCCCACAGAAGAGCGAATGTGGAACTCTCTCTCTCTCTCTCTCTCTCTCTCTCTCTCTCTCTCTCTCTCCTCTCTCTCTCTCTCTCTCTCTCTCTCTCTCTCTCTCAAATAAATGTGTATTTGTTCATTCGTT
Source organism: Homarus americanus (assembly GCF_018991925.1). NCBI lineage: Eukaryota > Metazoa > Arthropoda > Malacostraca > Decapoda > Nephropidae > Homarus > Homarus americanus. The sequence goes on from NW_024732845.1 coordinate 162,525, forward strand.
GAGAGTTTATTTGTCAACGTTGGGTCTGTATGCCCCCCTCTTTCCACACACACACACACACACACACACACACACACACACACACACACACACACACACACACACACACACACATCACCACCCTATAAAAACACACAAACTACTACCATAAGCCAAACTTTATCTACCCCCTCATAAAAGTATCACCCCTTCCCTTCCCCTCCCTTCCCCTCCCCTCCCCCCCTCCCCCTCACACTCTTGAACCTTCCCAGAGTTATCTGTGACTCCCCCCTCCTTTACCTTCAGGCGTTTCTCATTATCTTCTCTTCCTCCTCTTCTTCTTCCTCTTGTCCCTCCCTCCTCCTCCTCTTCCTCTTCCCCTCCTCCTCTTCCTCTTGCCCTCCTCCTCCTTTCCTCCTGCCCCACCTGTTACTCCTCCTTCCTCCCCCCCCCTCAATATCTCACCTCGGCCATCTATTTCCCTCACCTCTCAAATTTCTCCCTCACTGACTTGTTCCACATTCCCCTCCTTCTCTCACCTCTCCAACACTCCTCTCAACACACCTCCCTCCTATTCCTCCCCCTCCACCACACACCTTCACCCACCCCTCATTCCTCCTATTTCTCCTCCTCTTCCATCCCCTCTCCCCAGTTCCCTCTCCTCCACTACACCCTTCCTCCTCCCCCCACCCCAGTTCCTCTCCCCCCTCCCTCCTCTCCCCCACCCCTCCCCTCCCCAGCTCTCCCTCATTGATACGTAGATTTAGTCAGGGTGGCAGTGCTGGTGACGGACTCAGGCTGCGTTATCCAGTTAGTGACTCAAGATTAAGTGTATGTGTCCATAAGTATGTGTATGGTATTAATGTATGTGTACGGTATTAATGTATGTTCGGTATAAGTGTATGTACGTATTAAGTGTATGTTCGGTATTAAGTTTATGTGTATGGTATTAAGTGTATGTACGGTATTATGTATGTGTCCGGTATTAAGTGTATGTACGTAATAAGTGTGTGTCGGTATTAAGTTTATGTGTACGGTATTAATGTATGTGTATTAAGTGTATGTGTACGGTATTAAGTGTGTATTAAGTGTATGTGTACGGTATTAAGTGTATGTGTACGGTATTAAGTGTATGTGTACGGTATTAAGTGTATGTGTACCGTATTAAGTGTATGTGTACAAAATAAAGTTAGGTTAGGTTACGATTAGTAAGGTCAGGTCATGCTAGGTCAGGTGGAGTTTGATCAGGTCAAGCTAGGTCAGGTGGAGTTTGATCAGGTCAAGCAGGTCAGGTTTGATCAGGAGGAGTTTGGTCAGGTCAAGCTGGTGGTGAGTTTGGTCAAGTGGAGTTTGGTCAGGTCAGCTAGGTCAGGTGGGTTTGATCCAGGTCAAGCTAGGTCAGGTGGGTTGATCAGGTCAGCTGGGTCAGGAGGAGTTTGGTCAGGTGGAGTTTGATCAGGTCAAGCTAGGTCAGGAGGCTGGTCAGGTCAAGCTAGGTCAGGAGGAGTTTGGTCAGGTGGAGTTGATCAGGTCAAGCTAAGATCAAGTGGAGTTTGAATGAGTTTGGCAAGTCAAGCTAGGTCAGGAGGAGTTTAGTCAGGTCAAGCTAGGTCAGGAGGGGTTTGGTCAGGTGGAGTTTGATCAGGTCAAGCTAGGTCAGAAGGAGGTTGATCAGGTAATTTGGTCCAGGTCCAAGCTAGGTCAGGAGGGATTTGGTCAGGTGGATTTGATCAGGTCAAGCTAGGTCAAGTGGAGTTTGATCAGGTGAGGAGTTTGGTCAGGTCAAGCTAGGTCAGGAGGAGTTTGGTCAGGTGGAGTTTGATCAGGTCAAGCTAGGTCAGGTAGAGTTTGGTCAGGTCAAGTTAGGTTGACACAACTCTAATACTAGGTGTTTATTGTGGTACAGACAGACAGACAGACAGACAGACAGACAGGCAGAGACAGACAGAAAGAAAGAAAGAACAGACAGACAAAGAACAGACAGAAAGACAAAGAACATTCGAGGCTCTGAGTGTGGTCATAGTGTCTTACCGTGGAGACAAAGGGCTGTGTGGTGAGGACAACAAGGGTCCGGCCACTGGCGTTCCCCTGTTGACCCCGAGGTATCGAGCGGACCTCTGCCACACGCACACACGCACGCAGGGGATAAGATTGCACGCAGTTCCTTCCCTCGTCAAAAAAACACAGTATAAAAATAATAAATAAATAAATAAATAAATAAAAAATAAATAAATAAAAATAAATAAAAATTATCAATCATAGAAGATTAATCCCTTCTTTCTCACCTGTACCCTGGCACTCACCCCCAGCAGTGCCATGTGTGGAGGAGAGCCTGGCACTCACCCCCAGCAGTGCCATGTGTGTGGAAGAGCCTGACACTCACCCCAGCAGTGCCATGTGTGGAGAGAGCCTGGCACTCACCCCCAGCAGTGCCATGTGTGGAGAGAGCCTGGCACTCACCCCCAGCAGTGCCATGTGGAGGAGAGCCTGGCACTCACCCCAGCAGTGCCATGTGTGGAGGAGGCACCACCCCCAGCAGTGCCATGTGTGGAGAGAGCCTGGCACTCACCCCAGCAGTGCCATGTGGAGGAAGGCCTGGCACTCACCCAGCAGTGCCATGTGTGGAGAGAGGCCCAGCACTCACCCCAGCAGTGCCTGCCATGTGTGGAGAGAGCCTGACACCACCCCAGCAGTGCTGTGGAGAGCCTGACCTCCCCACAGTGCCATGTGTGGAGAGGCCTGGCACTCACCCCAGCAGTGCCATGTGGAGAGAGCCTGGCACTCACCCCCAGCAGTGCCATGTGTGGAGGAAGAGCCTGGCACTCACCTCCCAGCAGTGCCATGTGTGGGAGGCCTGGCACTCCCCAGCAGTGCCATGTGTGGAGGAGGCCTGGCACTCACCCCCAGCAGGTGCCATGTGGGAGGCTGGCACTCACCCCCCAGCAGTGCCATGTGTGGAGGAGAGCCGGCACTCACCCCCAGTGCCATGTGTGGAGAGGCCTGGCACTCACCCCCAGCAGTGCCATGTGTGGAGGCTGGCACTCACCCCCAGACAGTGCCATGTGGAGAGAGCCTGGCACTCCCCCCCAGCAGTGCCATGTGTGGAGGAGAGCTGGCACTCCCCCCCAGCAGTGCCAGTGTGTGGAGGAGAGCCTGGCACTCACCCCCAGCAGTGCGTGTGGAGGAGAGCCTGGCACTCACCCCCAGCAGTGCCATGTGTGGAGGAGAGCCTGGCACTCACCCCCAGCAGTGCCATGTGTGGAGAGAGCCTGGCACTCACCCCCAGCAGTGCCATGTGTGGAGGAGGCCTGGCACTCACCCCCAGCAGTGCCATGTGTGGAGGAGAGCACTTGCACTAGCAGTGCCATGTGTGGAGAGGCCTGGCACTCACCCCCAGCAGTGCCATGTGTGGAGGAGAGCCTGGCACTCACCCCCAGCAGTGCCATGTGTGGAGAGGCCTGGCACTCACCCCCAGCAGTGCCATGTGTGGAGGAGACCTGGCACTCACCCCCAGCAGTGCCATGTGTGGAGGAGAGCCTGGCACTCACCCCCAGCAGTGCCATGTGTGGAGAGGCAGCACTCACCCCAGCAGTGCCATGTGGGTTTGTTAATTGTGGTAGGTGGCGGATGGTCTTATGTGATGATGGCCTGCCCAGCTGGCCGTTTTAGCTCTCTCTCTCTCTCTCTCTCAAAATAACAACAACAATAATAATAATAATAATAATAATAATAATAATAATAATAATAATAATAATAATAATAATAATAATAATAATAATAATAATAATAATAATAATAATAATAATAATAATAATAATAATAATAATAATAATAATAATAATAATAATAATAATAATAATAATAATAATAATAATAACTAATAATAATAATAATAATAATAATAATAATAATAATAATAATAATAATAATAATAATAATAATAATAATAATAAAAAAATAATAATAATAATAATAATAATAACAATAATAATAATAATAATAATAATAATAATAATAATAATATATAAGCTGGATGGTGTCACCTGTCAGTCCTCATTAAGTCAGGTAAAGATTGACCATAGGACGAACACCTCCATAGTAACACCTTGTCAGGGGGAGGGGGCGTGGGGGGGGACGTGGAGGAGGAGGGGGGCGTGGAGGAGGAGGGGGACGTGGAGGAGGAGGGACGTGGAGGGAACACTAGCACTTTGGCACTATGGAGGAGATAGAATGCCATCTTTACCTGACAAAAAACACACACACACACACACACACACACACACACACACACACACACACACGTCTCACAACCAAAAAAAACACACACACAACAACAAGAATAGATCCCATCAACCCACCTAACAAACCAAACAAAACACCAACGACAAACAAACAAAACAACGACAAACACTGAAATATACCCCCCCCACATACTCAAGGTTAAAAAGCCTGTGATATATATATTTTTTCACCTACGGATAAATATATTTCGTCTGCTCTCCCGTTCAACAGCAGTATATCATTTTTGCCACGAGGAAAATATACCGTATATATCACTCTCTCACGGCAGAGAAGCAGAATATATCCGTTTCTTTGATTTTTCCCCCACAGAACAAATAGCCTGAAAAACCTTATATAGAAACCTACTCCCTTACAAAACCATTAACAACCCTAGAAACCATTAGTTGCCCTTAGAACTTAACCACATTAGAAACCATGAACAACTCTTGAAAACCTACTCCCACCTTTAAAAGCTAACCAAAACTGAAACCACTCCCAACCCCCCGAAAGCTACTCCCAGCCTCAACAAGCAAAACCTCCTCCTCCAAGCCTCAGAACCCTCAGAAACCACCAACAACCCTCAGAAACCTACTCCCTCCTTCCTCCTGCAGCCTTAGAACCCTTAGAAACCTACTTCCACCCTTAGAAACCTTCCTTCCTCCTCCTCCTTCAACCACAGAAAACAGTGTGCGGGGCGACAGGCAGCAGGAGAAACCAGAAACACAAGACTTCTCGGCGTCTCCACAGTTAATTCAGCAGTGTTGGTCGTCAGATCCCGAGGTTACACACACAGGCTGCAGGTGGAGGCTAGAGAGTGACTCAAGAAATAGTCATGAGAGGTGAAATGTGTGGACACGGCAGCCTGCAGGGTGGGGGAGGTGAGGATGAGGTGAGGATGAGGTGAGGAGAGGGTAAGGGGAAAGATGAGGAAGAGGGGGAAAAGATGGGGGGAGGAGGGAGGAAGATATAAAGTGGAGAAGGAGGGAGAAGATGAGAAGTGGGAGAGATGAGAGGGAAAAGATGGGGAGGGAAAGATGAGGGGGAAAGGTGAGGGAGGGTAAAGGAATATGGAGGAAGGAGAAGAGAAAGAGGTAGGGAACAAAGGAAGAGGGAGGAGGAAGAAGGAGGAGGAAAGCAAGAAAAAGAGAAGAGGAAGAATGGTAAGATGAGGAAGAGGAGGAGAAGACGAAGAAGTGAAGACATGAGAAAGAGAAAGAAGACAATAGAAGAAAAGACAGGGGAAGAGGGAGACAAGAAAACGAGGAGGAGGAGGAAAGAGTGAAATATGAGGAGGAGGAGGAGGAGGAGGAGAGAGATAAGAAATGGAAGAAGAGATTAGGGAAAAAGGAAGAGGATTCAGGAGGGAGATACGTGGAAGAGAGAGCATTCAGTCGCACCCTGAGTTAACCAGAACCAAAAATTCGCCAAAATATTTCAGAAATCCTGACACAAGATCTCGCGTCCACCATTCACAAGAGATAGTACGATTAAATATTTCTCGTAAGGTAAATAGTGAACACAGGACCTAACTGGTTGACCTTTAGATAAAATACACAAATTTACCTTCAAAATAACATTAATTAACACTGAGACTCTACCTTAACAAGATACGTTCCTTAGCACCATTAGGAGACAAAATTAACACTGAGACTCTCTACCTTAACAAGATACGTTCATAGCACCAGTTAGGAGACAAAATTAACACTGAGACTCTACCTTAACAAGATACGTTCACTTAGCACCAGTTAGGAGACAAAATTAACACTGAGACTCTACCTTAACTAGATACGTTCACTTAGCACCAGTTAGGAGACAAAATTAACACTGAGACTCTACCTTAACAAGATACGTTCACTTAGCACCAGTTAGGAGACAAAATTAACACTGAGACTCTACCTTAACTAGATACGTTCACTTAACACCAGTTAGGAGACACGTTAAGGTAGAGTCTCAGTGTTAAATTTAATCTTATTTTCGTGGATTAAGTTAAGTCAAGCAGTGAGTCTAACCATTCCTTCAACCAGGGGAAATATTTATCATTGAGGTTTTTAGGAGTCTTTGGCTAGCGAGTTTCTCATTCATAAAGTCTCCTGAAAAATCTGTTGAAAGAGTTGTACAAATAACAGAGTTTTTCCTTCCTCTTTCTTCCCCTTTATCAAGTTTGTTTTATGTTTTTTTGTTGTTTGTTCACTACAAGACCTCCCGCTATCTTCACTACAAGACCTTCCGCCATCTTCACTACAAGACCTCCTACCATCTTCACTACAAGACCTCCCACCATCTTCTTCACTACAAGACCTCCTACCATCTTCACTACAAGACCTCCCTACCATCTTCACTACAAGACCTCCTACCATCTTCACTACAAGACCTCCCAAATCTTCACTACAAGACCTCCCACCATCTTCACTACAAGACCTCCCGCCATCTTCACTACAAGACCTCCTACCATCTTCCTACAAAGACCTCTGCCTCACTGCAAGACCTCCCGCCATCTTCACTACAAGACCTCCCGCCATCTTCACTACAAGACCTCCAGCCATCTTCACTACAAGACCTCCCACCATCTTCACTACAAGACCTCCCGCCATTACTCAGGTAGGTCGCTTCATTTAACTTTAATCACTGGTTAATTCTGTCATTACCTACCTGGATCCTCACCTCACCTTCCTCATTTACATTTTGTTTACAAGCGTTGCTGTAAATGTAAGCTACCTATAACCTCCAGTCTTGTAAATTTGTAGAGTTTTTTTACAAGTCAATTTGTAAATGTGGTTTAGTAAAAAAAAATGGTTGGTAAATAGTCTTGTTTACAAATAATGATGTAAATTTGATCTTCTAGTTCCAGACTCTTGAAGGTTTGTAAATGATCTTTTTTTTACAACTGAAACTGTAAACGGCATACACCCAGAACCCAAAGTTTATTTTATCATATTTTTTTACACAAACTAAAAACTGTAAATGTAAATCAATCACTCGAGTTTGTCTTCCTACTGGCATAACAAAACAGAATAATAACAGTTATCTAAATACCTGTTATGTTAAGTTATCTTTTATCTGTCTCTGGGTTCATTTACCTGAGATAACCGGATATAACATGATGCCTCCCTCCCCCCCGCTCCCCCCATTCCCTAGGTAGATATGAGAACGCCCTCCTCCCTCACGCCTCCTCACACAAAGATTAACCCATCCGATATTCCCATAAGTGTAACCTGATTATCCGATGTCTCCCTCCGACCCGATTAACCATCCTCAGAGCGGCCCAAGAACCCGATATTAAGAAACAGTACCTACCCGATATCCCTGGACCCGATAAACTCGTTCCCGTCACCTGCAGTATCCGATATCGGTCTTGGGGGAGAAGGGCGACGTACCTGACCTGATCATCTTCAAGGGTCAGGTCAGGTCAGGTCTTAAGAGGACTATTTCAATGTTTATTCCGTAATTTATTCAGCCTTAAATAAAGCTAAACAATAATCCATATAAACACTACTATTTATCAATGTTAAATAGTGTTAATTTTCAGTGTATGTTAATATATAAGCACATTGTATTTCTAACAATACCAAGTAATTTAGATAATGTTAACCCTAAATTATACCATCATCAAAGGGTTAAATTATCATCATCAAAGGGTTAAATTATCATCATCAAAGGGTTAAATTATCATTATCTAAGGGTTAAATTATCATCATCAAAGGGTTAAATTATCATCTAAGGGTTAAATTATCATCTAAGGGTTAAATTATCATTATCTAAGGGTTAAATTATCATCATCAAAGAGTTAAAATTTCATCATCCAAGGATTAAATTATCGTCCTCAAAGGGTTAAAACTGTAGCATCAAAGGGTTAAATTATAGTCCTCAAAGGGTTAAATTATAGTAGTCAAAGGGTTAAATCATCAAAGGGTTAAATTATAGTAGTCAAAGGGTTAAATCATCAAAGGGTTAAATTATAGTAGTCAAAGGGTTAAATCATCAAAGGGTTAAACCACCATCGTCAAAGGTTTAACAGAATCAATAACATTTTAAATCACCTTTTTAATTAGTCAATATTACCTGAGATATCTGATAATTTAACACGGGAGTCATTAGAAAAGGTTAAATACTACCTCATTAACTAACCAGGTAAGATTAAACATGTTAATTTATCAGAATCATTCAGCCAATTACACCAACCAATTACGGTAATGGGTTCAGGTTATTAATACTTAAGCTGTGAATTCATAAAAAAATCGTATGTTTTTTTAAGTACCTCACAAACTCGTTTAAGTTACGACAAAATCTTAAGAAGTCTCGTAACTTAAGTGAAACACACACACACACACACACACACACATACACACACACACACATACACACACACACACACACACACACCAATATATATATCACACACTCAACCAACCATCAGGAATAAACTACCCCTCCCCTCCCCCATGACAGTCACGCCAACTAACTGTCACAAACTATTAGGGTGACTGTGAGTAACTGTCAACCACTCCCATTTACATACCTGGTAATAAAAAGTTAAATTACTTACAAATTCAAACACGTGGAGAAAAAAAAATCAACACCTGACTTTACCAACACCTTACACCTGCCTTTCCTACCTAGTGACATCACCTGTGTAAATATTTGACGTCATTAAGGTAAACAAGAAGTGATGTCCCTGTAAACACCTGATGTTGTCAATGTAAACACGTGAAGTCATCAATATAACCGGGTGACGTAATCAAGGAATACGTGACGTCATCAAACTGTACACGTGACGTCATTAAGGCAAACACACACACACAAGACATCAACAAGGTAAATAAGTGACATCACCGAAAAAAAAAACACGTGACGTCACCCAGATAAACACGTCAGCTGGCCCAGGATCAAAACCTGCTCATCGATGTGTTTTTCTGAGGTTATGTTTTAAAGAGGCATTCATTCAAGTGTGTGTGTGTGTGTGTGTGTCCTAACCCCACACGACCCCTCTTCCTTCACCCCACACAACTTCCCCCACCCCCAACACCCCTCATACCCCCACCGCCCTTCAATCACCCCTCCCCACCTTCTCAAGCACCCTCACCCCCTCGAGGGAAGAAGAAAAGCATCATTAAATCTCCTCCTAAACAGATCATATCAGGGTTAGGTTAGGTTGGGGGGAGAAGAGGAGGATTTAGAGGGGGAAAGGGGTAGAGTTTGATAGGGGTTTTAGTTATATTTAAGTGGCTTTACACACACACACACACACAATGTTCGGCCATTCCCCAAGTCCTCTCCCCGACCCATCCTCACCACACGGATATCTACATAATCAAAAGTGACAATCTGTTTCGGAAAGAAGTGGACCAATGTTGAACAGTGATGAACAGTGTTTAAGACAGTGAATGCAGCACTAGACAGTACCAGAGAGCCGTGACCCACCAGTGAGATAAGCACCCTGGGAACTGACTGCCATCTTCTGACACAGGAGGTGTTAATCAGTCCACCATGGGAACAACAGAGGGTCGGCCGGCTATGCACCTGACTACGAGATAACACAACACCACCTAGCAGAGAGTGACATACTGTGACACCACCCCACACCACACGGTGTCCCCATGACCACGTGAGGTCCTTCATATCAACACCCGAGGACGAGTTACTACACCACGTGGCCTACGTGACCTCACAGAGTATGGCAAGAGACCAGCCCGGTCCATCAACTGTAAACTATAATAAT
>NW_024732845.1:177500-190000 GCF_018991925.1 Homarus americanus
TCCCTACCCCTCTCACCTGGGCCCACCCCACACCTCCACCTGGCCCACCTCCACCTGGCTCCACCTTACTCTCCTGGGTCTACCCTACCCCCTCCACCTGGGTTCACTCTCCTGGGTCTTCACCCCCCCTTCCACCTGGGCTCATTCTATCCCCCCCTCCACTAGGGCTCCAATCCCTTTACCCTCCTGGTATATCACCATACAACCAAAACACATAATCTGGGAAGTCAAATAGTAACATACAATTCCTTCTCTTACGCTGCACACTTGACCGAGACGGACGGACGGAAGAATAGACGGATGGACGGACGATAAAAGAGACGGACGGGATGACGGACAGGTGGAAATCAATATACACCCACTCCTCCTCTCTCCCCCACTCCTCCCCTCCCCGTAGTCGTGTATAAAAATGAACAAGATCAATGAATACTGACAAGGTGATATTACTGAGCACACACACACACGGACGTCCACACAGACATACACACACACACACGGACGTCCACACAGACACACACACACACACGGACGTATACACAGACATACACACACATTCTCCACCCACCCATACATACACACAACTTGTAAACTATGACTGCTCTTCAAATTTCTTGTACACAAACTCGACAAAACCAATTTCACGCCATTTTTGTCCACCCATAAAAAAAAAGTGAAACGAAAAACAAAAATCCCCGAAATATAATGAAAATGTTCGAAAACCTGTGGGAAAATAATTTTTTCCCTGGATTGCCTAAAGAGACACAGTGAAAAATGTTGGTTATCACTGCTGCCTGTGAGCGAATATTTCTGGGACTTACGTTCACTTTCTCTCTCTCTCTCTCTCCGTCTGGCCCATATTGTGGTGGTGGTGGTGGTGGGTGGCCAGTAGTGTAGTGGGTGGCTCAGTAGTGTAGTGGGTGGCCCGTAGTGTAGTGGGTGGCTCAGTAGTGTAGTGGGTGGCTCAGTAGTGTAGTGGGTGGCTCAGTAGTGTGGGGGTCGGTGGCTGTAGTGTGGGGTGGATGGCCCATATTGTGGTGGTGGTGGTGGCCAGTGTAGTGGTGGCTCAGTAGTGGGTGGCTCTGTAGTGTAGTGGTGGCCCCAGTGGGGTGGCTCTGTAGTGTAGTGGGTAGCCTGTGTGTAGAAAGTGGGTGACCTGGCAGTGTGGTGGCTCAGCAGTGTCGTGGGTGGCTCAGCAGTGGTGGCTCAGTGTGGGTGGTAGTGTAGTGGTGGCCTGTAGTGTAGTGGGTGGCTCAGTAGTAGTGGGTGGCTCAATAGTGCAGTGGTGGCTCAGTAGTGTAGTAGGTGGCCTGTAGTAGTGGGTAGCTCAGCAGTGTAGTGGGTGGCTCAGTAGTGTAGTGGGTGGCCTGTAGTGTAGTGGGTGGCTTAGTAGGTGTAGTGGGTGGCCCGTAGTGTAGTGGGGCTCAGTGTAGTGGGTGGCTCTGTAGTGTAGTGGTGGCTCAGTAGTGTAGTGGGTGACTCAGTAGTGTAGTGTGGTGGTCTGTAGTGCCGGGAGGCTCAGTAGGTAGTGGGTGGTCTAGTGTAGTGGTGGCCTGTAGTGAAGTGGGTAATTCATATGTAGTGTGGGTGGTCTAGTAGCAGTGGGATGGTTCAGTAGTGTAGTGGTGGCTCAGTAGTGTAGTGGGTGGCCCTGTAGTGTAGTGGGTGGCTCAGTAGTGTAGTGGGTGGCGCAGTAGTGTAGTGGGTGACTCAGTAGTGTAGTGGGTGGCTCTGTAGTGTAGTGGGTGGCTCTGTAGTGTAATGGGTAGCTCAGTAGTGTAGTGGGTGGCTCTGTAGTGTAGTGGGTGGCCCGTAGTGTAGTGGGTGGCCGTAGTTTGACACCTCACATACAACAGTTTTACTTCTCACCAAAATCTCGTCTGGAAACGTTTTTTTTTACTCAAATATAAACGTTTATTTGTTTACAGTCTTCTCACATTTTCCTAGCCGCCCTCACTCTTGTTTTTGTAAATGTAAATTGTGTAAGTTATTTTTCGTCACTTTTACGTACATTTCTGAGGGTATTTTCGAAAGTGTAAATAATTTTTGCCATTTTTTTCGATTTTTTGGAGGTAAATTTAATTTCTCTCATTTACATTTTGATTTTTTTTACAGATTCTATTTTTTTTAAGTTTAAATTTCCACAGGTGTAAATTTCAGTTTTTCATCGTTACGAGTTTTTTTTATAAATGTAAATTATAACATCACCCTCTCACGTTTCATCACTAACAATTTTTTCGCGTAAATGATTTTTTATTTTCTAATTCTACTGAACAAAACGAGAAAAAAGAAATGATTCATCAACTGAAGTCGTGTGGGAAAGAGTTGATCAACACGTGAACAGTGACTGATCAAAGCATAGCTGATGGATCAATCACTCCTGGTTGGTAAAATGATCAAATTGTGTAGGTTTTTGTAGTGTAGTTTGGTTATGAGATAGATTAAGTGGATAGATGGATACTGATGGATGTATGGATAGGGGAATGCCACATTACATCCATCCATACATATACATACATACTGTACATACATACACACACACACACACACACACACACACACACACACACACACACATTCAACCCCCCCCCCCTACACACACACAATACCGACTGCAGACAAACTTAATATACAAACACTCAGACATCCCAGGAAGGCACTAAAACCCTCTTGCCTTATGGATAAACCTACTAGATTCACTTTATATCAGAGGAAAGTCAGTGTGTGTGTGTGTGTGTGTGTGTGTGTGTGTGTGTGTGTGTGTGTGTGACCTGAGTTGAATACACACACGTCAGTCATCAATTATCAATGTTACAAAATTTTCCATAATTAAATATTTTCTTGCCAATTTTTCCCAATTATACCACCAATTTGGGTCAACCTATTCTGGCATCAAAGTCAATTTTAACCTGTAATGGAAAACCTCAGAGATACGCAAGATAGATTTTTTTTTTCTCGTAAGTCATAATATAAGATTCTATTTCACTTGTTGACCTAAGATAAAATACCAATAAAAATAATTAATAAATGAAAATAATAATTACCACTGAGACTCTACCTTAACTAGATACGTTCACTTAGCACTAGTTAGGAGACAAAATTAACACTGAGACTCTCCTTACTGGTGCTAAGTGAACGTATCTAGTTAAGGTAGAGTCTCGGTGTTAATAACAGTCGTAGTTTAAGTCTTAGTGTTAATTTTGTAACTGGTGCCTATATCTAGTTAAGGTTCAGTGTTAATTTTGTCTCCTAACTGGTGCAGAAGTGAACGTATCTAGTTAAGGTAGAGTCTCAGTATTAATTTTGTCTCCTAACTGGTGCTAAGTGAACGTATCTAGTTAAGGTAGAGTCTCAGTGTTAATTTTGTCTCCTAACTGGTGCTAAGCGAACGTATCTAGTTAAGGTAGAGTCTCAGTGTTAATTTTGTCTCCTAACTGGTGCTAAGTGAACGTATCTTGTTAAGGTAGAGTCTCAGTGTTAATTTTGTCTCCTAACTGGTGCTAAGTGAACGTATCTAGTTAAGGTAGAGTCTAAGTGTTAATTTTGTCTCCTAACTGGTGCTAAGTGAACGTATCTAAAGGTAGTCAATATTATTTTTATATTTTTATCGCATTTTTTTCATTAAAATTTATGGATTTTGGCGCAATCTTCCCTCATCCATTTGAACCAACTATTGAAGGGAAGAAATGTGTGTGTGTGCGTGTGCGTGTGTGTGCGTGTGTGTGTGGATCAGGTCTCTGGCTTGTAATCTTGTCGTATAAATCCCAGAGTTTTATGACGGTTTAAATCTTGCCAAAACCTTAAATAAAGAGATACGTAAATTATATGATCGGTTTGGTCAGGTTAGGTTAGGTTAGGTCAGGTTAGGTGAGGTCAGGTTAGGTTAGGTCAAGACATATCGCCTCCCTGGAAGTATTATTTTTAAGTTATTATTTTTGTTATTTATGAATTAAAATATAAATACAAAGTTATTATTACATACATACATACATACAGGCTTTTGACCTTGATCACTGCACTGTTATCAACAAGGCCATTGCACTAGGGCTGCCCAACAACCTGGTCTCATGGCTCACTGATTTCCTGAGTGAGAGTCGTCAGGCAGTGAGGTACCAGGGTTCTGTCTCCACATTCCAACACCTCACCTGCGGTGTTCCCCAGGGGACCAAGATGGGACCACTGTGCTTCCTGATCCTGATCAACGACGCTCTATCGGACACTCCTCACAGGTGGAAGTACGTGGATGACTGCACTGTGGGGGTTACAGTGGACAACACCGCACCAGACTACTCATCGCTACAAGGCACACTGGACAGGCTACAGGCATGGACTACGGAGAACAAGGTCACCATCAACCACACCAAAACCGAAGTCATGCACATCAATACCGCCACCACTCCAGTGCAAGCTCCAGCAGTCACAGTGGGTGCCCATCCTCTCCAGTTAGTGCAGTCTGCCAAACTCCTGGGTGTTACCATAGACCACAAACTGGACTGGAAGGCCCATGTAAACAGCACAATCAAGGCAGCCTCGTACCGGCTCTACATGCTACGACGACTTAGGTCACTTGAGGCACCCACGCCAGAGCTGAAGACCATCTACAACGCCTTTATTCTCCCCAAACTAACGTACGCGTCACCAGCCTGGTCGTCTTCTCTCAACTCCACCCAACAACGTCAGCTAGAGAAAGTACAAAAAAGGGCCTGCAGAATCATGCTCGGCGCAGACTACACCGGCTACAACAACGCTCTCTCCACCCTGGAAATGTCATCCCTCAGTGACCTCCACCACCAAGCATTAGCAAGGTTTGGCAGTGGACTACTGCACCATCCTCGTCATCGCCACCTCCTGCCACCTGCAGTCCCCCGCCCACCTGACACAGTCTGCCACTACAACAAAATTCAGCCCATAAGAGCCCGCACCGATAGATATAAGAACAGCACCATCCCATCTATTGTTAAAATAATAAACAACTCCTGATTTATGTACTGTACAGCCCTGTAAATGTATTCAACGCATATCATTATGTTTAAATCACATATAAGTATGTATACTTTCAGCCACAGGCTGCAATTTTATTAATAAACCGTTTATTATTATTATTACACTCTTTCATACACTCCCTTCTACATTCCTTCCCTCCTTACCCCTCCCACCTTCGTACCCTCCCTCCCTCCCTTACCTTCCTTTCTTCCCGCCCTCTTTCTTCATTCCTTCCCTCCCTCTAATTCCCTACCTTCTTATCCTCCCCCCATGTAAACAGAGGCAGCGGACCATGTCTCAACACGACTGGGGACTGAGCTGTCGTCGGTGGCCCCTAGTGTCGTTTACCTCACCCACGACAACACAACACCTTTAGTGAGATCGAACACCAACTCTCTCCTCACTCTCTATCTCACTTCTCTTTCTCTCACTGTGTGCCTCTTACCTCCTCTTCCTCTCACTCTCTCCATCTTTTTTTCACCCTTTCCCTCTTTCACTCCCCCTTCCCCTTCATGCTCTCCCCCCACTCCTTATCTTCCTCCTATCCCTCTTCCGCCACCACCTCCCCCATCCCCTACCCTCCCTGCCCCTTCCCTCTCACCACCAGCCTCAAGAAGCGAATGGGGCGGAAATCCAAGCCGGGCAAACGATATTTAGACTCAGAGATTTCCTCTCTCGCCCGCTTCTTCATCCTGACGCTGACACGCTGTTGGTGTTGCTGTTACTGTTACTGTTGGTGTTGCTGTTACTGTTGCTGTTACTGTTGGTGTTGCTGTTGGTGTTACTGTTGGTGTTATATTGGTGTTACTGTTGGTGTTACTGTTGGTGTTGGTGTTACTGTTGGTGTTACTGTTGGTGTTGGTGTTACTGTTGGTGTTACTGTTGGTGTTGCTATTACTGTTACTGTTGGTGTTGGTGTTTGTAATTGTTTTTGGTTGATGCTATTGGTGGTGGTTGTGGTGGTAATGGTGGTGGTTGTGGTGGTAATGGTGTAGGAGGTGGTGATGGTGATGGTGTGAGAGGTGGTGATGGTGTAGGAGATGGTGATGGTGTGAGAGATGAGGAAGGGGAGAAAGAAATGGAAGAGGAGGAGGAAGAAGAGAGAGAGAGAGGAGAGGAGGAGTAACAAGAGGAGAGGGAAGAAGATGAGGAGAAAGAAGTTCGAGGAGAATGGAGAGGAAGAAAAGAAGAAAGAAAGAAGAGGAGGAAGAGGAGGATAAAGATCAGGAAGAGGAGGCGGATGAAGAGGAAGAGAATAAAGTGGAAGGGGAAGAGGAAAAAAAACGTCACTATGAACAGACAAAAACAACAAAAACAATAACAAAAACAGCAAACACAAAAACAACAAAAACAATAACAACAAAAACAATAACAACAACAAAAACACAATAACAAAAACAACAACAAGAACAAGACGTCACCACCATTTTAAAGACTTAAGACCCACGACCCTTTAAGTCAATCAGGTGGAAACTTAAGACCTAAAACTTTCTGAGACTTATTTTAAGGACTCCAAGACTTACCACCCGTCACTTATAGAACTCTTAAGTCCGTAAGTCAAGTCAGAGGGCAAGGCAGGAGACTCACAGGGCCCAAGGTGTAGGACAGTTTATAACACAGGAGTCGACGGCTGTACACGGTATAATGCTGGCAGCTTAACCTAATCTGACTTGACCTGACCTGACTTAACCTAATCCGGCCTGACCTGACTTAACCTAATCCGGCCTGACCTGACTTAACCTAATCCGGCCTGACCTGACTTAACCTAATCCGGCCTGACCTGACTTAACCTAATCCGGCCTGACCTGACTTAACCTGATTTGCTCTAACCCATTTCAACTTAACCTGACCTCATTTGACTTAACCTTATTTAACCTAAACTGACCTGACCTGACCTAACCTAACCTAACCTAACCTAACTTAACCCAACCCAACCTAACCTAACCTACCCCAACCTTAACCTAACCTAACACTGGCCCTATAACTTGATGCTTTCACTCAATGTCTGGAAAGTCAAACAAGATTCAGGGTTTAGAAAGTTAAGTGATTCAGGGTTTAGAAAGTCAGGAACCTCGAGTGGAAAGTTAGGTTCCAGCGCTCAAGTTGGAGGAGTCAATGGGAGAGGGAGGTAAGACTCGAGGATGCTAAGACTTGATGAGGGTTAAGACTCGAGGAAGCTAAGACGTGAAGAAGGTAAAACTTGATGAGGGCTAAGACTCGAGGAAGCTAAGACTCGAGAAAGCTAAGATTTCGAAGAAGCTAAGACTTGAGGAAGCTAAAACTCGAGAAAGCTAAAACTCGAGCAAACTAAGACTCGAGGAAGCTGAGACTCGAGGAACCTAAGACTTAAAGAAAGTTAAGACTCGAGAAAACTAAGACTTGAGGAAGCTAAAACTCGAAGCTATTACTCGGGGGGGTGGGGGTTGAAAGAGCGTGTAAATTCAACTTCTCAGATTAGAAAAGTAGGAGAGTCAAAGCCGAGGATAAGAAAGTTTACGTCACGTGAGGGAGAGGTGAGGGAGAGGTGAGAGAAGTGAGGGAGAGGTGAGAGAAGTGAGGGAGAGGTGAGAGAAGTGAGGGAGAGGTGAGAGAAGTGAGGGAGAGGTGAGAGAAGTGAGGGAGAGGTGAGAGAAGTGAGGGAGAGGTGTGAGAGGTGAAAGAATGGTGTGAGAGGTGAGAGAAAGGTGAGAGGGGTGAGAGAAAGGTGAGAGAGGTGAGAGAAAGGTGTGAGAGGTGAGAAAGGTGTGAGAGGTGAGGGAGGTGAGAGAGTCATATAACCAGTTGAGGAGAGGGAATTTCCAAGGTCTCGTGAGGGAAAGTGAAAGTCAACATCCGGGAATAGAAAGCAAAAAAAGAAAAAAAGCGAAAAGATTGAAAGTTCCCAGAGAAAAAGAAAGTTAATATCCACACTAATAAACTACGGAGTGAAAGGTAAGAGATCCTGAGAAAGAAAGTTAAAGATTGAAAGTGAAAGTCAAGAGCCACAGGGGGAAAGAAGGGGGGAAGGGGAAAGAAGGGGAGGGTGGAGGGGGAAAGGTAAGGAGTAAAAGAAAGTTTTTTGGGGTCAGACGATATCAAAGAAATGAAAGTTAAAGATAAATATTACCAGATTTTAAAAGACAGTTCCACCAAGAGATAGAGTGAAAGTAAAGAAAGGTTGGTGGGGAGGGGGGGTTAAGTGAAAGTGAGGTGAGATGTATATTGTTTGTATACCTGTACTGTCTATGTAAATGCTGACTCAAAGTAAAGAAAGGTTGGTGGGGAGGGGGGGTTAAGTGAAAGTGAGGTGAGATGTATATTGTTTGTATACCTGTACTGTCTATGTAAATGCTGACTCATTATCGATTTATATGACCTATCTACCCCAGAAAGGAGAATGGGGGTGGCTACGGGGAAGGGGGGTAGGGGTAGGGGGGTAGGGGTAGGGGGGGGGGGCAAGCAGATTTGCTGGAACACACACACACACACACACACACACACATGGCACACACACAGACACACACACACACACACCTGGGATTAATATGACACAGGCGAGATTTATCCTATGCAGAGAGACACCCATTAAGGAGAGGAGGAGGAGGTGAGGTGAGGGGAGGAGGGAGGGGGGAGGGGTAGGAGGTGAGGGGAGGGGGAGGGAGGAGAGGTGGGAGGTAAGGGGGTGGGAGGAGGGGAATATAGTTGTGTCTATGAGAAGGAAGGAAGGAAGAAGGAAATAAGGGAAATAGAGAAAATAAAATGGAAAACCAGTAAATAATGGATAAGAAAACAGTAGCAATAAGATAAGAAAAGGAGAGAATAATAGAAATAAAGTAAACATAAGAAGAAGTTGAAAAGGAAAGGTGTGCCAGGTTGGTGGTGTACAGGTTACAGGTACAGGTGCTACAGTGTCATTAAGTGTGGAAGGAAGTTAAGCAGGTTACAGGCCGCAAGGTACAGGTTACAGGCACAGGTTACAGGCATGTGCCGGTGGTGTTGTTGGTGTACAGGTTACAGGTTACAGGTTACGGGTTACAGGTTACAGGTTACAGGTACAGGTTACAGGTACAGGTTACAGGTTACAGGTTACAGATTACAGGTACAGGTTACAGGTTACAGGTACATGTTACAGGTACAGATTACAGGTACAGGTTACAGGTACAGGTTACAGGTACAGGTTACAGGTTACAGGTACAGGTTACAGGTACAGGTTGGCAGGTAATAATAATTAAGCAGGTGATGGTATAGTAGGATTAAGGTACAGAGCTCTCTTCACCCTCTAACTCTAACTTCTAACCTAACGTAATTGCACTTTATTACAACTAGGCTTGTTACAACTAGGGGCTTATTACAACTAGGTTTGTTACAACTGAGGTTTGTTACAAATTAGGGCTCTATAAATTAGCCTATTACAATTCAGGGCCTATGCAGCAACTGAGGCCTATTAACTGGAGGCTTGTCATAACTAGGCCTATTGCAACCAGGGCTTTTATTATAACTGAGGCTTGATACAACTAGGGCTTCCTACATAACTAGGGTTTGTTATATAACTGGGAGGCTTGCCACTGAGGCTTGATACAATTGGAGGCCTATTACAACTAGGGGGTCACATAACTGAGGCCTATTACAACTGAGTTTGTTACAACTGAGAGCGCCATGGCACTGAGGTTTATGCAACTGGAGGCCTATACAACCAGGGGCCTATTATTGTATGATATATATGGACACAAAGTAGTGCCTTCAGCTGTATATTGTTATATTACTATTATTAATTATGTATAGTAAAGTATTACAGAACATGTATTAATTCTATGTAATATTCTATTTATTGTGCACCATATTATGTATATAAATTATCACATTTATACTTTATGTATTCAGCTTGTGAATGCTGGCATCTGTATAGGCCAGCGCGTAGTAATACATAGATAGATGTAGAAGTAGTTAAGACCGAGTCCTAGTGGTGTGCCCACAGGCTTTCCCTGTGTCCTCTGTAATAATATCTCCCGTACGAGAATAGAACCTACTTTTAAAGACAACAAAAGTGTTTGTATATACCCTCAGTAGTATAGAACATTCTTTGGGTATCTGGCAATACGCTAGAATTACAACTGAGGCCTATTACAACTAGGGCCTATTACAACTGGAGGCCTATTACAACTAGGCCTATTACAACTGAGGCCCATATAACTAGGGGCCTATTACAACTGAGGCCTATTACAACTAGGGGCCTATTACAACTGAGGCCTATTACAACTGAGGCCTATACAACTAGGGCCTATTTACAACTGAGGCCTATTACAACTAGGGCCTATTACACTGAGGCCTATTACAACTGAGGCTCACATAACTAGGGCCTATTACAACTAGGGCTCATTACAACTAGGGCCTATTACAACTGGAGGCCCATTACAACTAGGGCCTATTACAACTGGAGGCCTATTACAACTAGGGCTTATTACAACTGAGGCCTATTACAACTGAGGCCTATTACAACCAGGGCCTAATACAACTGAGCTCTATTACAACTGAGGTCTATTACAACTGAGGGCCTATTACAACTGAGGCCTATTGCAACTGAGGCCTATTACAACTGAGGTCTATTACAACTGAGGCCTATTACAACTGAGGCCTTATTGCAACTAGGGCCTATTACAACTGAGGCCTATTACAACTAGGGCCTGTTACAACTAGGGCCTATAACAACTAGGGCCTATTACAACTGAGCTTGTTACAACTAGGGCTCTATTACAACTAGGGCCTATTACAACTAGGGCCTATTACAACTGAGGCCTATTACAACTAGGCCTATTACAACTAGGGCCTTATTACAACTGAGGCCTATACAACTAGGGCCTATTACAACTGAGGCCTATACAACTAGGCCTATTACAACTGAGGCCCCATACAACTAGGGCCTATTACAACTAGGCCTATATAACTGAGGCCTATTACAACTGAGGCCTATTACAACTGAGGCCTATTACAACTAGGGCCTATTACAACTAGGGCCTATTACAACTGAGGCCTATTACAACTGAGGCCTATAACAACTGAGGCCTATTAGCAGACCAAACTACACGCTAACGACCTTGTTCCACTCGTCAATCACTCCCCATATACAGTTCATGGTGGGCACTCAATGAGACAGAGTGCAATTACGGGTCGCTGGTCCGATTACGTAGCACGCTTAATCGGCCCAGCCAGTGAGAGATAGTGAGGGGAGGGGTGGAGGAAGGAGGAGAAAGACGGAAGGAGGAAGAGGGAAGAAGACGGAAGGAGGAAGAGGGAAGGATGATGATGGAGGGAGCAAGGAAGAGGGAAGGGGTGAAAGTGGACGAAAGAGGGAAGTGACGGAGCAAGGAGAAACTGGGAGGGAGAAGGAAAGATGATTACAATGAGAGAGAGAGAGAGAGAGAGAGAGAGAGAGAGAGAGAGAGAGAGGAGGGGAGGAAGGAGGGAAACTGAGGTAAAATTGGCGACTAAATGAGGTAAGTTGACCAGAAGTGATTATGGAGATGAAAATTCACCTCCCCTCCCCTCACCCTCCCCCTTCTCCTCCCCATCTCCCCTCCCCTAACTCCTTGAAGTCTTTTACAGGATGTTCTACCCACTTCCTCTTCCTCTTCCCTCCACTTCCTCTTCCTCCTTCTCCCCTCTTCCTTCCTGTCTACCATATGGATTACATTATCACCATCGGTTCCTCCCCTGTCCCCCCACCCCTCCCTCCTCCTCTTACTGTCGTTATTCTTTCATCCTTTCCTCTCTCTCTCTCATCCCTCTCCTCCTATTCATCATGCCCTCCTCCTCTCCCTCTTTTCCTCCCTTCTCTCTCTCCTCAACTCCCTCTCTTTCTCCTCTGCCTCTCCCCCCTCCCTCTTTCTTATCCCCTCTCTCATGGTGGGGTTGGATGGAGTGAGGGGAGAGGATGGGGTGAGGGAGGATGAGGTGGGGGAGAGGATGAGGTGGGGGAGAGTGTGGTGGGGAGGGTGGGGGTGGGGAGGATAGTGTTTGGTGAGGGAAGGAGGAGAGAACGACCTCTAACACCTCACTCATTCCCCTCACCCCTCCCCATATAAAAGTAAACAAAAGAAAAGAGAATGAAGTTAAGCTCAAACTAATCTGCATAACTCAGGTGGAATTTGCGTTATTTCTTGATATGAGGAAGACGAGGTGGGGGAGGGGAGAGGAGGAGGGAGGAGGGAGGAGGAGGAGGATAGAGACAGAAAGGTTAGTATAAGGGAAGGATGGTGGAAGGAGAGAGGCGGAGGTGAGGTAAGAGGAAAAGAAGGAGAGAGAGAGAGAGAGAGAGAGAGAGAGAGAGAGAGAGAGAGAGAGAGAGAGAGAGAGAGAGAGAGAGAGAGGCAAACACAACACAACACCTTTAAGTAACACAACAATATAAGTAATGCCATATAAGTACTAACCCACCCTGTAAAGTCATCTAACTCTACTTAAATACTTACAAAACACCACAGCACTGAGTCACTGAACCAAACGAACTAGAAACAGACGAAAACAAAAATAAATTAATTAACAAT
>NW_024732845.1:192500-212500 GCF_018991925.1 Homarus americanus
GGGAGGGAGGGAAGGGGTGGGGGGAGAGGAAGTGGACGTGTTTGTGGGAGGAGAAGAAGAGGAGGAGGAGGAGTAGGGGAGGAGGGAGGGAGAGGGTTGGGGAGGAGGAAGGTAGGGAGGGAGGTAGGGTAGGGGAGGAGGAAGGTAGGGAGGGAGGGTGGGAGTAGGAGTAGGGAGGGAGGAAGGTAGGGAGGGTAAAGAAGCGAAAGGGGGAGAAGGGAAAGGGAGAGGGAAGGGGTAGGATAGGAAGGGGAGGAGGAAGGTTCTGGCAGAGAGAGAGGGAAGGGAGGGAGTAGGGAGGAGGGAGAAAAGGGAGAGGGAAGAGGGAGAGAAGAGGGGAGAGGAAAGAGGGAGGGACGAAGGGGGAGAGAAGAGAGGAGAGGACAAAGGGGAAGGGGAGAGGATATAGTACTGGATAACAACTTAGGTCAATATTGATACGTAAACAAACAAACAGACGGACAGATAGCATCACCCTCACTTCCTCTCGTGTTGCGGCGAGAATAATAACAGACGCAGGATTTAACAGGAGGGGAAGGACGGAGGAGGGAGGAGGGAGGGAAGTGGAGGAAAGTGGGTAGATAGATGAGTCACACACACACACACACACACACACACACACACACACACACACACACACAGACCGATAACTCAGGTAAACAAAGGTGAACTCGACTCAACCTTAATACAGACAGGTGTAAGTCTCTCTCTCTGCACTAGACCAGCTTACCCTGAGTCAGAAGGGAGGGAGGGATGTTGAGGGAAGGAGGTTTGAGGGAGAGGGAGGGAGAGAGGAGGAAAAGGGGGTTGAAGGGAGGGAGAAAGTCGGTAAGACAGTGGTGTTATCTGGTGTAGCGAGTGACAAACGTTGTGGGAAGGGGAGGGAGGGAGGGGGAGGGAGGGGGAGGGAGGAGGGAGAGGGATGGAGAGGGAGTGGGAGGGAGAGGTGAGGACAAGGCTGTGTTATCTCGTGTAGCAAGTGACAAACGGACTGTGGCGGGGAAGGGAAGAGGGAAGGGAGGGAAGGGGAAGGGGAGGGAATGGGAAGGGGTGGGGAAGGGAGGTAGGGTCTAGGTTAGGAGGAGTGAAGGTCAAAGAAGAGAGAGAGAGAGAGAGAGAGAGAGAGAGAGAGAGAGAGAGAGAGAGAGAGAGAGGCAAGGAAAGGGGAAGAGAGGGAGGAAGGAAAGGAAAAAAAAGGGAGAATAAGCTAATGAAGAACAGGAGGAGAGGAACATGATGAAGAAGGGGGAAGGAGAAGAATGGGAGAGGGAGGGGGGAAAGGGGAGGGAGGGGAAGGAGGGAGGGGAAGGGAGGGGGGAGTGTTTAGTGCTCCCTGGAATTGATTCAGCTGGTGCGGCCAGACTTTATGGCCTTCTAAAAGAGAGAAAGAGAGAGAGAGAGAGAGAGAGAGAGAGAGAGAGAGAGAGAGAGAGAGAGAGAGAGAGAGAGAGAGAGAGAGACTAGAAGTGATAAAACAAGAAGAAGAAGAAGAAGAAGAAGAAGAAGAAAAGAAGAAGAAGAGGAGGAGGAGGGGTCAGTGGTTCAAGAGGAAGATGGAAGAGGTGACACAGGCAATGATGCTCCCAACACGGAAATGGAAAGGAAGAATCTATTTATGTGGAAGGTAACAGCTGTTTGGTGGGAGGGAGGAGGGAAGGGGAAGAGAGAAGGAAGGGGAAGAAAGGGAAGAGAAGGGAAGGGGGAGAGGCAGGAAGAGGAGGACAGAGGAGAAGAGATAGGGAAGGAGGAGAAGAGGAAAAGGGGAGAAGAGAGAGAGGGAGGAAGATGGAAGAAAAGGAGGAGGAGGAGGAGGAAGAGAGACAGAGAAAGAGGAAATAGATAGAGAGAGACAGATAGACAGACACAGAGAGAGAGAGAGAGAGAGAGAGAGAGAGAGAGAGAGAGAGAGAGAGAGAGAGAGAGAGAGAGAGAGAGAACAGAGGTAGACAGAGAGAGAGAGAGATAAGGCAATAAAGCAGGAGGTAACAAGAAGACGGTAAACAGACAAACGGGCAGACAGAATCAATAAAAGGCTGGACACACACAAAGCCTGATAAAAGACGTCACATAAGAACACTGTGAACAAAGGCTGGCCGAGAGAGAGAGAGAGAGAGAGAGAGAGAGAGAGAGAGAGAGAGAGAGAGGAACACTCCTTTATCTGTGGACATCTTTCCCATCAACTGTGAGGGGGTAAGGGGTAGGGGATAGGGAAGGGGTAGGGGGTGAGATGAGAGGAGAGGGGAAAGGGAGGGAGAGGGGAAAGGGGAGGGAGAGAGGGAGAAAGGGAGATATAAGGGAGGAAGGGAGGCAGGGTTTTGACAACACTGTAGCGTCCCTGGTCACACACACACACACACACACACACACACACACACACACACACACACACACACACACACACACACACACACACACACACACACAGGAGGTTTAGTGATTCAGTGGTTCAGTGTAAGCATCTACATTAAAACACCACAATCTACATTAAAACACCACAATCTACATTAAAACACCACAATCTACATTAAAACACCACAATCTACATTAAAACACCACAATCTACATTAAAACACCGTCTCTAAGAATTAAGCGCTTTATGTCTGTTTTTAACAACATTCAGAGGAACACTTAACATAATTTAGTTAAAAGCAACACCGATGTTAAATTTGTTTGATCGTGGTGTTAACATTAGGGATAAGACTCTCTCTCTCTCTCTCTCTCTCTCTCTCTCTCTCTCTCTCTCTCTTCTCTCTCTCTCTCACCATGTTTCCCCCTCTCATCTTTTTCCCTCTCACTTTCTCTCTTCTCCCATCTTTCTCTCACCCCTCCCTCTCCTCTCCACCTCCCCAGACAGACAGACAGACAGACAGACAGACAGACAAACAGACAGACAGACAGACAGACAACCAAACACAACAGACAGACAGACACAGACAGACAGACAACAGACAGACAGACACAGACAGACAGACACAGACAGACAGACAGACGGACGGACATATCTATTAAATAAACACTATTGATCTTTTTATATTACTCTATATATTTTTTTTAGCTGAAGAAATATAACTGAGAAAGA
This sequence comes from Homarus americanus, assembly GCF_018991925.1. NCBI lineage: Eukaryota > Metazoa > Arthropoda > Malacostraca > Decapoda > Nephropidae > Homarus > Homarus americanus. Next base: position 195,580 of record NW_024732845.1, read on the forward strand.
TCTTAATTGAGGAATATTTCAATAATTAATATAATATACCAATATATTTCCCAGTATACTCATAGGGTCTTAATATACACACTAGGTTAGTTAGTTGTGGTAGTAGTAATGGTGGTAGTAATGGTGGTGGTGGTAGTAGTGATGGTGGTGATAGGAATGGTAGTGGTGGTGGTGGTGAGATGGTAGTGGTGGTGGTGGTAGTGGTGGTGGTGGTGGTGGTAGTAGTGATGGTGGTAGTAGGAGTAGGAATGGTAGTGGTGGTGGTGGTGGTAGTAGTGATGGTGGTAGTAGGAATGGTGGTAGTAATGGTGGTAGTAATGGTGGTAGTAATGGTGGTAGTAGGAGTAGGAATGGTGGTGGTAGTGGTGGTGGTGGTGGTAGTAGTAGTAGGAGTGATGGTGGTAGTAGGAGTAGGAATGGTAGTGATGGTGGTAATTGTGGTAGTTGGTGTCGTGTTGGTGTCAAGGAATGTTGGTTGGTTCTTTGATTGATAGAGACAGTGCGCAGTGTGTGTGTGTGTGTGTGTGTGTGTGTGTGTGTGTGTGTGAAGGGAGAGGAAAGGGAAAGAAGGAGGGAAAGAAGGGAAGTAGGGAAGGAGGAAAAAGAAGGGGAGGAAGAAAGGAGAAAGTGAAGGAAGAAGTGAAGGAAGAAGTGAAGGAAGAAGTGAAGGAAGAAGCGAGGACAGTGCTGCGTGTCTAGGGTGTTTGGCCCCTACCAGTGACCACCCCATTACCCACAACCCCATTTAACAACCCCATTTAACACCCCCATTTAACTTACCCATTCCCCTCGACCCTCACCTGACACCCCATTTATCAAACCCCATTTAACTCCCCATCCCCCCTCCATCACCGCTCTTACAACAATAACAAAGCAATTTCACCCTTAATCCCTACATAAATCTCTCTAACAAAATCCGACTTGTATCCCCCATCCCCCATTAGTTACCACGAGCCAGTTATCAATACAGAAATTCGTGATTTTCTTTCGCCAAGGATTAATAAAATAAATAAAATAAATAAAAACACCTGTAATTAGGTGCTCGTGTCCATAGCACACAGGTGGGTAATGCTCCCTAATTAATGCTCATTAGTTACCTGGGCATTATAGCATAGGTAAAAATTAATAAATAGTAATAAATGATGCTTACGTCTTTCTGTTGTGATACCGGGAAGGGCAATTATAGACCAGTTGTTTGAGACGTGGTTATTCACTACTAATTTTACTACTATTACTATTACTACTGCTATTACTATCACTACTACTACTAATACTATCACCACTACTACTACAATTATAACCAGTTAGCCTGACACCTTCCACCTGACCGTCAGTAGGAGGAGCTAAGGGGGGGGGTCCCTGACGACATAAGGGCCACACCTAAGGGCCAAACCTAGACCCTTAGTGTGAGTCGACCATACCATGTGGAGCGACCATACCATGTGGAGCCGACCATACCATGTGGAGCCGACTATACCATGTGGAGCCGACCATACCATGTGCAGACGACCATACCATGTGGAGCCGACTATACCATGTGGAGCCGACCATACCATGTGGAACAACCATACCATGTGGAGCCGACCATACCATGTGGAGCCGACCATACCAACAGTTTAAGACAGCTGTTACCCCGACCTGACCAACACCACCAGCTGCACAAACCTCTACCAGCTGCACAACACCACAGCTGCATCAAGGCTATAGGTCCAGAACCACCACACACAGACACACACACATACACACACACAGGTAAGAATCGCGTGCACACATGTATTCCTTGTCAAAGTATGTATGTACACATTACTCCACACACACACACACACACACACACACACACACACACACACACACACACACATAATCTCCCTTGTCATGTCTGGCCTCCAAACGCAATGCACCAACCTCTACCATACATCAAAACAAACACAAGCAAACAAACAAACAAAAACAAACAAAACAAACAAGACAGTAAGAAGGTACAGTTACACACGAGACATCAATCCACGTTCCTGGTGTTTCCTCCTTCCTTCCTTCCTTCCTTCCTTCCTTCCTCCTCTCTCTACCATAAGGCCCTCCAAACACCAAAAACAAACACAACAACAACCTCTCTCTCTACCACTCTAAAAGGCCCTCAAACACCAAACACAAACTGCTGTAACAATCTGCCATGGGATTGCTCAGGCACTGAGACAGACGCAGGCGACAGTCTCTTGGCAAGGACCCATCAGGCACTTAGAAGACCAGAACTGACGGCAATGGTCTCTTGCTTGTGGGTTATCGGGCCTTTAGGGAATAGACACTGACTGACGACGGTCTCTTGGGGTATCCCAGGGCACTGAGACTGGGCGCAACGACAGCCAGTCTCTGCCATGGGGTTATCCAGGGCACTTCAGAGAACCAGGAGCGCAATGACGAAGCAGTCTCTTAGCATGATTTATCGGGCGCGCCAGAAGAGACAAGGACGCAACGTCGACGGTCTCTGCGTAGGGATGCATCGGAGCGCAGAGACAGGCGCGACAGCCGACAGTCTCTTAGTGGTTATCGGGCCTTGAAGAAGAGACAAGTACGACTGACAACCAGTCTCTGCGTGGGATGCATCGGGCGCCCCAGACGGGCCTGACAATGACAGTCTCTGCTTAGTAGGATTGTCAGGCGCAGAAGATGGGCACGAACGACGAAGCAGTCTCTGCCATGGGGACATCAGGCCAAGGGACAAACAACATCAACAATCTCTGCCATAAAGACCCTCCAAACACCAAAACAAACACAACAACAACAATCTCTGTAAGACCTCCAAACACAAAAAACAAACACAACAACAACGATCTCTGCCATAGGCCCATCCAAACACCCAAAACAAACACAACAACAACAATCTCTGCTGTAAGGCCCTCCAGAAGCACCAAAAACAAACACAACAACAACAATCTTTCTGCCATAAAAGATACATCAAACTTTAAAACAAACAACAACAACAATCTCTGCCATAAAGACACTCCAAGCACCAAAAAACAAACGCAACAACAACAATCTCTGCCTGAAAGACCCTCCAAACACCAAAACAAACACAACAACAATCTCTGCCGCAAAGATACCTCCCAAACACCAAAAAACAAACACAACAACAACAATCTCTGCCATAGACACATCAAGCACCCAAAACAAACACAACAACAACAATCTCTGCTGCATAAAGACATCCAAGCACCCCAAAACAAACACCAACAACAACAATCTGCCATAAAGATGCTCAGGCGCAAAGATGGAGCGCAATGACGACAGTCTCTTAAGCAAGGATATCCCAGACGCGAAGAAACCAGACGCAACAGCAACGGTCTCTTGGCAAGGACATCAGACGCCAGGAATAGACGCGACGACGGCGTCTCTGCTGTGGTTGTCAGACTTTGAAGATGAATATGACGTCAATGATCTCTCTTATGAGATATCAGGGCTTTGAGGAATAGACGCAACAGTGGGTCTCTTATGGGATGCATCAGGGCACTGAGGGAATAAGATGAATGACAATAGTCTCTTATGGCAGGATTTATCCCAGGGCCTTTAGAATAGACGCAATGACTGACGATCTCTTAGGATTTATCAGGCCTTAAGAAAGACCAAGACACGATGACCCAATGATCTCTTATGGGATTTATCCCGGAGCGCCAAGAAGATAGGACGCAAGCGTCGACAGTCTCTTATGAGGATATCGGAGCACCAAAGAATAGGCGCAGGCTGACAGCCAGTCTGCCATGGATGCATCAGGCGCTTTGAGAATAGAACTGTGACGACAGTCTCGCCATGAGATTATAACACCAAAAATAAACACAACAACAATCTCTGCCATAAGGCCCTCCAAACACCCAAAAACAAACCTATATTAATAATCTCTACCATAAGGCCACTCCAAACACCCAAAAATAAACACAACAACAACAATCTCTACCATGGAGCCCTCCAAACACCCAAAAACAACACAACAACAATCCTCTACTTAAGTACCTCCAAACACCCAAAAACAAACACAACAACAACAACAATCTCTACCATAAGGCCACTCCAAACACCAAAAAACAAACACAACAACAACAATCTCTACCACCAAGGCCCTCCAAACACCCAAAAACAAACACAACAACAAATCTCTACCATAAAGACCGGCCTCCAAACACCAAAACCAAACACAACAAAAACAATCTCACCATAAGGCCCTCCAAACACCAAAAACAAAACAACAAAACAATCTCCATGAATAAACAGAGATGAAGAAAAACGTTCAGTACTATACACAGATCTAGAGAGAGAGAGAGAGAGAGAGAGAGACCTCACACCCCACCCTCATGACCCACGACACACACACTGTCATGGGGGCGGTTGTATCACCCTGACAGTCTATTCACAGAGCTATTTACAAAATGGAATGCGCCTGACCCTGTTAAAGTGTCCCAACTTGTAAATTATACCCCGATAACACGAACCACTCTTACACGAACCATTTACACGAACCAGAGGACCTATCTCTCTCTCTCTCTCTCTCTCTCTCTCTCTCTCTCTCTCTCTCTCTTCTCTCTCCTCCTTCCCCTCTCCCTCTCTCTCTATCTTCCTCCTTTTTCCTCATTTCCTCTTCTCTCCCTTCCTCCTAGCTCTTTCCTGTTCCCCTCAACATTCATTCTCCTTGTCTCCTTTCCTCCTTCCTTCCTTCCTTCATCGTTTCTTCCAGTCCCTTCTTCCTCCTTTACTTCTTCTTCTTCCCATCTTCTTTCTCATGTTCACAAGATATTGCCACACACACACACACACACACACACACACACACACACACACACACACACACACACACACACACAACACACACACACGAGCAGTTGAAAAATAATAATAATAATAATAATAATAATAATAATAATAATAATAATAATAATAATAATAATAAAAAAAAATCACCATCATTATTCTCACTATCATCACAACACACCATCACCACTCATCATCACCACCACCATTCATCACCACACACCACTATCATCATCACCATCACCACTCATCACCACTATCATCACCACCATCAACTTTTACACCCCCACCGTCTCCTGGTCGTGAAAATATGTTGCCCAAAAAATTATTCTCACTTTTTTATCGTTAATCCACTATGAACCGTCACTAGTTAAATGCTTCACAAACTCCTGACACAATTTATCGAGTCCAGTCAATCCAGTCAGTCAGTTAGTCAGTTCAGTGAGTGATGTGTGTGTGTGTGTGTGTGTGTGTGTGTGTGTGTGTGTGTGTTTTTGTTGTGTGTGTGTGTGTGAGCCAGTGAGTGAGTGAGTGAGTGAGTGAGTGAGGAGTCAGCCAGTCAGTCAGTCAGTCAGTCAATCAAGTCAGTGAGTCAGCCAGTCCAGTGAGTGAGTGAGTGAGTCAGTCAGTCCAGTCAGTCAATCAAGTCAGTGAGTCAGTCAGTCAGTGCTGGTGGGATACAGTTAACAGTGCCAAATTAACTTCTATAATGAAATACAGCTTACAGTGCCATTGGGTAATTTCACTGCATACATAGAGGTTACAGTGCCAATAGTTATTTCATCTGATACAGCTTTACAGTGCCATACAGTTAGTGGTGTCAACAATCCTCCCTCATACAATACAGTGCCAACAATCACCCCCTCATACAATACAGTGCCAACAATCACTCCTCATACAATACAGTGCCAACAATCACCCCCTCATACAATACAGTGCCAACAATCACTCCTCATACAATAGTGCCAACAATCACCCCCTCATACAATACAGTGCCAACAATCACCCGCCTCATACAATACAGTGCCAACAATCACCCTCCTCATACAATACAGTGCCAACAATCACCCCCTCATACAATACAGTGCCAACAATCACCCCCTCACACAATACAGTGCCAACAATCACCCCCCTTCATACAATACAGTGCCAACAATCACCCCCCTCATACAATACAGTGCCAACAATCACCCCCTCATACAATAGTGCCAACAATCACCCCCCTCATACAATACAGTGCCAACAATCACCCCCCTCACACAATACAGTGCCAACAATCACCCCCCTCATACAATACAGTGCCAACAATCACCCCTCACACAATACAGTGCCAACAATCACCCCCCTTCATACAATACAGTGCCAACAATCACCCCTCATACAATACAGTGCCAACAATCACCCCCCTCATACAATACAGTGCCAACAATCACCCCCTCATACAATAGTGCCAACAATCACCCCCCTCATACAATACAGTGCCAACAATCACCCCCCTCACAATACAGTGCCAATCACCCCCCCTCATACAATACAGTGCCAACAATCACCTCCACCCACCACCATAGTGCCAACATCACCCCTTCATACAATACAGTGCAACAATCACCCCCCCTTCATAATACAGTGCCAACAATCACCCCCCCTCATACAATACAGTGCAACAATACCCCATATACAATACAGTGCCAACAATCCCCCCTTCTCATACAATACAGTGCCAACAATCACTCCCCGTCATACAATACAGTGCCAACAATCACCCCTCATACAATACAGTGCCAACAATCACCCCCCTCATACAATACAGTGCCAACAATCACCTCCTTCATACAATACAGTGCCAACAATCACTCCGTTACACAATACAGTGCCAACAATCACCCCCCTCATACAATACAGTGCCAACAATCACCCCCTCATACAATACAGTGCCAACAATCACCCCCCTCATACAATACAGTGCCAACAATCACCTCCCTTCATACAATACAGTGCAACAATCACTCCCGTTATACAATACAGTGCCAACAATCACCCCTCATACAATACAGTGCCAACAATCACCCCCTCATACAATACAGTGCCAACAATCACTCCCGTTACAATACAACAGTGCCACCAATACCAGCCAACAGAGCCATTAACTGCCCTCCACACCCAAAAAAAATCAAATCCTCCAACACACAACATACAGTGCCAAACAACCCTTAACCCCTAACATAGTGCCAACAGTCAAACCCCGGAGCACTGACACTATAAACGGTGATAGGGGGAGGGAGAGGAGTGGGGGGTGAATGGAGTGCCACAGAAATTCAGGCATCGAGGTACACCAGGTTCCTACTTCCGTTTGCATATGTATTAAGTAATTATCCAAACCGAACGACACTGTTAGGCTGTTAGGCATAATATGGTCCGCCATGGAAGGTGTGTGTGTGTGTGTGTGTGTGTGTGTGTGTGTGTGTGTGTGTGTGTGTGTGTGTGTGTGTGTGTGTGTGTGTGTGTGTGTGTGTGTGTGTGTGTGTGTGTGTGTGTGTTGTGTTTTTTTGTGTGTGTGTGTGTGTGTGTGTGTGTGTGTGTGTGTGGTGTGTGTGTGAGGGCTGCGTTTTAGGTCTCTCTCTCTCTCTCTCTCTCTCTCTCTCTCTACGCGTTTCGTTCCTGTACTCCCCAACACAAGAGGTCAAACACTTACATATTAAACAAGGTTGAACGAGGTCACACACCCACTAACTGCCATACCTGAAAGAGAGAACACAGTTGTATAATACAGTCAAATACAACATAATACAATATATACTACGTCAAAATTCATACACAAATAATACAGTATATGAGGTCATGGAATACAATATAAAATACATTACTTTGAGAGAGAGCCATAACTTTATCAAACCTGTGGAACTTCTCAACTTTTATTTTTTTATTAAGAAGATTCCCCCTCCTCCCCCCTTCTTCCTCTCCTCCCCTCCACTTCTTCCTCTTTCTCCTACCCTTCCCTTCCCCTTATCTCTCTCTCTCTCCTTCCTTCCCCTTATCTCTCTCTCTCGTCTTTCCTCTCTCCTCCTTTATTCGTCCCACCCTTCTCTTCCTCCATTGGCTCCCCCTCCCTCTCTCCCCTTCCCTTATCTAACTCTTCTCAACTGCTCCTCAATGAGTTACCACCGGGCCACAATGAGTTACAGGGCCACAATGAGTTACGTATCACAATAAGTTACCAAGGGCCCACAATGAGTTACCACATGGGGTCACAATGAGTTACGTGACCACACTGAGTTACCACGCAGGCCTACAATGAGTTACTACAGGGACACAATGAGTTACAGACCCAGAATAGTTACCACAGAGGCACAATGAGTAAAAGGCCTACAGTGAGTTACAGGACCACAATGAATTACAGGACCACAATAAGTTACCACAGGGCCAAAAGAGTTACCACAGGGCAAAATAAGTTACAGGGCCACAATGGTTACCACAGGGCCAAAATAAGTTACAGGGCCACAATGAGTTACCACAGGGCCACAATGAGTTACAGGGCCACAAATGAGATTACCACAGGGCCACAATAGATTTACAGGGCCACAATGAGTTACCACAGGGCCACAATGAGTTACCACAGGGCCGCAATAAGTTACAGGGCCACAATGAGTTACCACGATCAAGTCCATTATTTGCTCGTCTCGCCTCGCCACAATGATCGGATTCAACTTTGTAATTACCCTTAGGTGTAATTATTAGTGATATCTGCCGCGTGTGTGTGTGTGTGTGTGTGTGTGTGTGTGTGTGTGTGTGTGTGTGCGTGTGTGTGTCATTTGGTCTGTCTGTCTGTCTCTCTAATCTCCCATTCCTTTACTCTTCTTCCTTCTCCTTCCCCTCCTCCTTTCCACCTCTCCCTCGACTCTCCCCCCCATTCCCTCCTTTCCCCCTCCCCATCGTCCTCCCCACCCCTCCTCCTCCCCTCCTCCCCAAAGCAATTCATTCACTCTTTCAAATCTGACTCCCTATCCTAACACCCCCTCCTACCCCCTCCCCCTCCCTACCCCCTCCCCTCCCTACCCCCCCCTATACATAATTACCCGCACCCCAATCATCGAACAGCTGAATTACATCTGTCAGAATATATTACCAACATCAACAACGTCAAATACAATTTTTTTTTTGGGGGTCCCTATCCCTAATAGGTTTAACTCTTCATTATTTACGTATCGGCAACTGCATGAGTGGTAGGGCCAAGCTTATTTTTACTTCATAATAATTTCCTATATACTAGTTAGGTGTGATTGAAATAAAACAAAATATAATTATTTTTATTTTATTTTTTAATCCTTTGTTGACAGTTTGGGATGGAAAAATTTATGTAGATTTTGATGAATGATGTATTTAGTTATTTATTAAAACTATTGGTTGGGTTGATAGTTGTAAATTATAATGATGATTGGTTATAGGTGTGAAGAATTTATATACTGGGTGTTTAGGTGTGGGGTGGGGTGGGGTGGTGGGGTGGGGTGGGTGGGGGTGGTGTGGGAGGGTGGGGTGGGGTGGGGTGGGGTGGGGTGGGGTGGGGTTGTGGATTGGGGGTGGGGTGGGGTGGGGTGGGGTGGGAGTGGGTTGGGTTAATCTTTGTATATGTTTGGTTTAAGAGGAAGGTTTATTTGTGTTTACTTGGTTTATATAATTATTTCAGGGTAGGATTATGATAGGAAGTACACACACACACACACACACACACACACACACACACACACACACACACACACACACACACACACACACACACACACACACACCTTCTCTAATTCAAATTCTCAAACACATTTTTTTTAATTAGATGATAATGAATTTCTTCCTCCGTCCCTCGTAGTTTATGCAAATGATGAGCACAACTTTACCCGAACAGCTGAAAAAAAATTTCATAATGAAATACAGAAAAAGTTCTAACTAACACGAGGGAAAAAAATATTGTATTTTTTTAAAGTTATTGGTTGGAAAAAAGTGAGTTAAGAAAACAAATCAGAGTATATTTTGAGATCCCCCCCCCCCTCTCTCTCTCTCTCTCTCTCTCATCTGATTTACGAAGCGATAAAAGTTAAACAAAAGACAGAGGTAACACACACACAAACACACCATGCACCCAGAAACACACACACACCCCCACACACCCCACACACACACCCCCACACACACCCCACACACACACAGGGTCTGTGTCCCAAGACGTGTGTGGCGATGCTAGTGTAGCCAGATGGTGCAGTTCAATAGTGGTGCACTGCCCAGTCACACACACACACACACACACACACACTGCCACTACCCTGCCTCCACTACCACCACCACCACTACTACCACCACCACTACCTCTGCAGGGTTTGCACCACCACCACTGCTCCTACCACCACCACCACCACCACAACCACCACCACCCACACCACTACTACCACCACCATCACCACTATTACCACCACCACCACCACAACCACTACTACCACTACCACTACCTCTGCAGCGGTTTGCACCTACCCTGCCTCCTACCACCACCACCACCACCACCACCACACAACCACTACTACCACCACCATCACCACTACTACACACCATCACCACTATTACCACCACCACCACCACCACCACCACAACCACACTACCACTACCACAATCACTACTACTAAAACCACCACCACTACCACCGCCTCCTACCACCACTACCCTGCCACCCACCACTACCCCTGCCTCCACTACGACCACCACCACCACCACCATAACCACTACTACCACCACCACCACTATTACCATCACCACCACCACCACAACCACTACTACCACTACCACTACTCCCACACAATAAATAAAACACACACACACAACAAACAGTCTTAACATTGCTAAAAGGTGATGAATGTTAATTAACCCGCACCTCACCTGCTTCTCCCCAGCCACCAGAGTTAATTTAACACACACACACACACACACACACACACACACACACACACACACACACACACACACACACACACACCTGCAAGTTTGGGAGATCTGCAGCACATACCAGACACACATACAGGTATATAAACATCAGTAACACACCTGCAACACACATACAGGTATATCTGCAACACACCTGCAACACACATACAGGTATATCTGCAACACACCTGCAACACACATACAGGTATATCTGCAACACACCTACAACACACATACAGGTATATCTGCAACACACCTACAACACACATACAGGTATATCTGCAACACACCTACAACACACATACAGGTATATCTGCAACACACCTACAACACACACATACAGGTATATCTGCACACACTCCACACACACATACAGGTATATCTGCAACACACCTGCAACACACATACAGGTATATCTGCAACACACCTGCAACACACACCAGGCCAGGTACGGAGGCTCTAACTCTAAGGTGTCTACTCCCCACATTTCAATATAAAGCTAAATAATTCCGTACTGCCAGACCACTATGGCACCTATGTAATGTAACAGGTATAATATACCTGGCATGATTGGCACTATATGGCACACTATGGCACTATATGGCACTCTATGGCACACTATGACACTCTCTAGTACTCTATGGCACACTTGACACTCTCTAGCACTCTATGGCACACTATGGCACTCTCTAGCACTCTATGGCACACTATGGCACCTCTAGCACTCCATGGCACACTGTAGCACTCTCTAGCACTCATGGCACACTATGGCACTCTCTAGCACTCTATGGCACACTATGGCACTCTCTAGCACTCTATGGCACACTATGGCACTTTCAGCACTCTCTATGGCACACTATGGCACTCTCTAGCACTTATGGCACACTATGGTACTATATGGCACTCTCTAGCACTCTATGGCACACTATGGCACTCTCTAGCACTCTAGGCACACTATGGCACTTCTAGCACTCTATGGCACACTATGGCACTCTCTAGCACTCTATGGCACACTATGGCACTCTCTAGCACCCTATGGCACACTATGGCACTTCCTAGCACTCTCTCTCTATGGCACACTATGGCACTCTCTAGCACTCTATGGCACACTATGGCACTCTCTAGCACTCTATACACACTATGGCACTTCTAGCACTCTATGGCACACTATGGCACTCTCTAGCACTCTATGGCACACTATGGCACTCTCTAGCACTCTATGGCACACTATGGCACTCTCAGCACTCTATGGCACACTATGGCACTCTCTAGCACTCTATGGCACACTATGGCACTCTCTAGCACTCTATGGCACACTATGGCACTCTCAGCACTCTATGGCACACTATGGCACTTCTAGCACTCTATGGCACACTATGGCACTCTCTAGCACTCTATGGCACACTATGGCACTCTCTAGCACTCTATGGCACACTATGGTACTATATGGCACTCTCTAGCACTCTATGGCACACTATGGCACTTCTAGAACTCTATGGCACACTATGGCACTTCTAGCACTCTATGGCACACTATGGCACTCTCTAGCACTCTATGGCACACTATGGCACTCTCTAGCACCTTATGGCACACTATGGCACTTCAGCACCTCTATGGCACACTATGGCACTCTCTAGCACTTATGGCACACTATGGCACTCTAGCACTCTATACACACTATGGCACTCTCTAGCACTCTATGGCACACTATGGCACTTCTAGCACTCTATGGCACACTATGGCACTCTCAGCACTCTATGGCACACTATGGCACTCTCTAGCACTCTATGGCACACTATGGCACTCTCTAGCACTCTATGGCACACTATGGCACTTCTAGCACTCTATGGCACACTATGGCACTCTCAGCACTCTATGGCACACTATGGCACTCTCTAGCACTCTATGGCACACTATGGCACTTTCTAGCACTCTATGGCACACTATGGCACTCTAGCACTCTATGGCACACTATGGCACTTCTAGCACTCTATGGCACACTATGGCACTTCTAGCACTCTATGGCACACTATGGCACTCTCTAGCACTCTATGGCACACTATGCATTCTCTAGCACTCTCTATGGCACACTATGGCACTCTCTAGCACTCTATGGCACTCTCTAGCACCTAACTGGTCTATGGTTGTTGAATGACTTGGTACAATAAAAAATAAAAAAATAAAATAAAAATAAAAAAGTAAAAAAGCAAATAAAGAAAATAAAAAAAAATAATCAAACAAATTAAAACACCTAATAAAATATAAGCAATTAAAATAATATCCACGTCACCAAACACACCTTTGTTATTATTGTTTTATTAACTAGATGACTCAGGTAGGCGGTGTATCAGAGGTTGACGAATGTACAGGAAACTACAGGTAAAAACACAGGTACAGGTAGATAATTAGGTTCAAGTAAAGGTATTGTCACAAGTAGATTATTATTATTATTATTATTATTATTATTATTATTAGTAGTAGTAGTAGTAGTAGTAGTAGTAGTAGTAGTAGTAGTATTGTTATTACTATTACAATATTACTACTACTACCACTACTACTACTACTACGACTAATAATAATAATAATAATAATAATAATAATAATGTCAAGATTCACCTAGGAATAAATAACCAAAGATCACCATGGAATAAAACCGACCAGACCATCCTGGGAATAAACCGACCACAGACCATCCTGGGAATAAAACCGACCACAGACCATCCTGAATAAAACCGACCACAGACCATCCTGGGAATAAAACCGACCACAGACCATCCTGGGAATAAAACCGACCACAGACCATCCTGGGAATAAAACCGACCACAGACCATCCTGGGAATAAAACCGACCACAGACCATCCTAGGAATAAAATGATCATATATCCTCCCTGAAATAATACACCAAGCTGCTCCTGGGAATAAAAAAAATACACCTTAATTAAATGTGCTGAGTCACTATAATTAACTCTTGTTTAAAAGTTGTCTAATAAATTGACTTAGAGACAACAAGAGATAGATAGATAGATTGATTGATAGATAGATAGATAGATAGATAGATAGATAGATAGATAGATAGATAGATAGATAGATAGATAGATAGATAGATAGATTGAGTTATGTTAATATGAAATAAATATTTTACTGTTTAATTCTTGTTACTAACACACACACGCACGCGCACACACTCATATCAAGAAGCGCTCAACACACTGACCCTTTCGACTCTCACTGACCATCACCACGGCCTCATCTGCAAATTTGGTAAGAAGCTTCTACACCATCCCCGACACCGCTCCTACTACCACCTGAGATCCCTGTCCGAGAATTGCTGTTCGACACCACAACCGCATCCAGCCCATACGTGCACGAACTGATCGCTATAAGAACAGCCCAGTCCCAACCATTGTAAAATTATCAATAACATGTAATAAATCAGTGTATTCACTCCCAGTAAACACTGCTCCCCACTGTCACTATGTTGAAATGAACTGTATTTTGAGCTGATCCCCATCTAAGTTACATATATATCTTATTTGTGTCACTATGTCACTTTGTATATTATTTGTAATTTGTAACCCATTCCCCAAATATGTAACTGTATATTTTCAGCCTTCTGGCTGCCAAGCTTTTCAATAAACCGTTAATTATTACACACACACACACACACACGCACACACACACACACACACACACACACACACACACGCACACACACACACACACACACACACACACACACGCACACGCACGCACACACACGCACACGCACACACACACACGCACACACACACACACGCACACACACACACACACACACACACACTTTCTTTCATAAACAAGTAGAGTAATTTAATCTATTTTTGATGTTTGTTTTACACTGCACCTACCACAATTACCTACCAACCACACCTACCACAATCACCAACACACTTACTATCACAATCACACCCACCAACCACAATCACCAACAACCACAATCACCACACCCACCCAACAACCACAATCACCAACAACCACAATCACCACACCTACCAACAACCACAATAACCAACAACCACAATCACCACCCACCAACAACAACCACAATCACCAACAATCACCACACCCACCAACAACCACAATCACCAACAACCACAATCACCAACAACCACAATCACCACCCACCAACAACCACAATCACCACACCCACCAACAACCACAATCACCAACAATCACAATCACCAACAACCACAATCACACCCACCAACCACAATCACCAACAACCACAATCACCAACAACCACACCCACCAACAACCACAATCACCAACAACCACAATCACCAACAATCACATGAACCTTATCTACGTCAAGTCTACTTCCTTTTCTCAGGCTACTGGCGGCAAGAAACAACAACCCTCCGTAGGTCAATAAGGTACACATTACCACGTTAAGTGAGGGGTGAGAGTGAGCCTTAAGAGGTGTGGCGTGCTCTAGGTCACTCTTCCCACATGATGGGGAGGGGTGGGGAGGGGTGGGGGAGGGGTGGGGAGGGATGGGGAGGGGGTGAGGGAGGGGTGAGGGAGGGGGTGGGGAGGGGGTGAGGAGGTGGGGGAGGGGGAGGGATGGGAGGTGAGGAAGACGATACGACGAAGAATAAGGAACAGAAGGAGAAGAGCATAGAGAAGACGGAAGAGGAGGAGATCATAGAGAAAGAGTAAGAAGAGGACGATGAGAGAGGAGGAGGAGGAGGAAGAGAAAAAAAGGGGGAGGGAGAAGTACAAAGTTGGAATGAGACAAACTTCGTCCTTAGAGAGAGAGAGAGAGAGAAAAAAAAAGAGAGAGAGAGAGAGAGAGAAAAAAAGGAAAGAGGGGAAGGAGAAAAGATCATAGAGGGAAGAAGAGGAGGAGGAAGAGGGAGAGAGTAATAAAAGAGAAGACGGAAGGGGTGGAAGGGAAGAACAGTGAAAATAATACACACAGAATGAGGGGAGGGAGAAGGAAGAAGTAGGTCAGGGAGGAGAGGAGGAGGAGGAGGAGGAGGAGGAGGAGGAGGAGAAAGAAGAAGAAGGAAGGAAGGAAGGAAGGAAGAACCAACACACACACACACACACTCAAAAATCAACGCTTTTCCTCCCTGGAAATGCCATCCTCAGTGACCTCCACCACCAAGCACTAGCAAGGTTTGGCAGGACTACTGCACCATCCTCGTCATCGCCACCTACTGCCACCTGCAGTACCCCCACCCACCTGCGCAGTCCGCCACGACAACAAAATTCAGCCCATAAGAGCCCGCACCGATAGATATAAGAACAGCACCAGTCCCATCTATTGTTAAAATAATAAACAACTCCTGATTTATGTACTGTACAGCCCTGTAAATGTATTCAATGCATATTATATCATTATGTCTAAATCAAATGTAAGTTTGTATATTTTCAGCCACCGGTTGCAGCTCTATTAATAAACCGTTTATTATTATTATTATTATTATTATTATTATTATTATTATTATTATTATTATTAAAAATCCACCAAACTGTCTGACTAAAATAAATAAATAAATAAAAATATAACAATTAATTACAGGTGAGACTCTACACCAGGTAAACAGAGAGAGAGAGAGAGAGAGAGAGAGAGAGAGAGAGAGGAGAGTGTGTGTGTGTGTGTGTGTGTGTTGGTTGGTTCTTTTCTTTGGTCAGCCTTGTTATGCCCCACTGAACACAAAGGCGACGTGGACGAGTGTACAGTATTATGTCTGTCTGCCTGTGTCTGTCGTGTTGGTGTCCACGCCCAGACTCACAAGGGTCTTACACGTCCTAAGTTCTGTCAAACAGTTATAGGTCACAGGTCAAAGGTCAGAGGTCAACGGTTATAGGTCAAGATTATAGATTAATATTACAGGCTCAAGGTTACATGTTAAAGGTCAGAGGTCAGGTCAAGTCAGGTTAAGGTTACAGGACAGGTCAAATATCAGTTACAGGTCAGGGGTCAAGGTTGCAGGTCAAGGTTACAGGTCACAACTCTTCCTCCCCCTCCCCCTCCTCCCACGACACCCATTAGCACTAAGGATTGCTCACCTCTCCCCCTCCTCCTTCCTCTCCCACCTCCTCCTCCTCCTTCCTCTCCCCACCTCCTCCTCCTTCCTCTCCCCATCTCCTCTTCCTCCTTCCCTCCTCCCCACCTCCTCCT